>NC_089793.1:2725323-2730323 GCF_040412425.1 Macrobrachium rosenbergii | reverse complement strand
CACAAGCCAGTTTCGTCCTTTTAGACCAGTGTTATACTTTCAGACTGCTGTTATCTTTTCAGACTTCTTTAATCTTTTTAGACTAGTGTTATCTTTTTGACTACTGTCATATTTTTTTCAGACACTGGTACCTTTTGAAATTACTTTTACCTTTTCAACTACTGTAATCCTTTTAGGCTTCTGTTACCTTTTAGACGTCTTTAATCTTTTTAGACTGTCGTTACCTTTTAGGCTGCTTTCATCCTTTAGCTATTGTTACTTTTTGAACCTTTGAAACACTGTTACCTTTTAAACCACTGTTACCTTACAGACTACTGTTACCTTCTACACTGCTTGAATCCTTTGGTTACTGTTACTTTTTAAACCTTTGAAACACTGTTACCTCTTAAACCACTGTTACCCTTCAGACTGCTGTTACCTTCTACACTGCTTTCATCCTTTGGCTACTGTTACTTTTTAAACCTTTGAAACACTGTTACCTTTTAAACCACTGTTACCTTTCAGACTGCTGTTATCTTCTACACAGCTTGAATCCTTTGGCTAATGTTACTTTTTAAACCTTTGAAACACTGTTACCTTTTAAACCACTGTTACCTTTCAGACTGCTATTACCTACCACTTCCTAGACACAGCTTGAATCCTAATGTTACTTTTTAAACCTTTGAAACACTGTTACTTTAAACCACTGTTACCTTTCAGACTGTCCTTCTAGAACCATACAATGGCCGCTTATAAAAAAAAAAAAGATAAACTTTGCCCGAATCAGCGTGATGATACTCAAGTATAGATTCCTTAAGAGCGTAGGGGCAACAACGAACACCTTTTTCCAGCAGCTGCCGCTCGGAATACATTAGACCAGAATGTTAACATCGTATATTCTGCCGGAACGGGCGCCCAAGGAAGGGAAAAGGGGCTTCTGAAGGAAAGTTATGAGGTAAAAATGGAAAGGATCTAGTTTTTTTTTTATAGTTTTTATAGATATATTCTATAGATATAGAAGCCGGTGTCGCGTGGGATTGTTTTGATAAGTAGAATAGATTTTGTTAAATGAGAATCTTGAGTATGGTGGGGATATCACCGGTTTTCCTCCGTATGGGGTTAGTGCCGTCAGTGCACCTCATGCAGTGCACTGTAGGCATTAATTAGATTTCTTTGCAGCGCCCCTTCTACCCCCAGCTGCATCCCCTTTCATTCCTTTTGTTGTACTTCTGTTCCTATTCTTTCTTCCACCATACTTTCACCCTTTCATTCCTTTTATTGTACTTCTGTTCCTATTCTTTCTTCCGCCATACTTTCACCCTTTCATTCCTTTTACTGTATCTCCGTTCATATTATCTTTCTTCCATCATACTTTCCACCCTCTCTCAACAATTGTTTCATAGTGCAACTGCGAGGTTTTCCTCCTGTCACACCTTTCAAACCTCTCGACTCTCAATTTCTCTTTCAACGCTGAATGACCTCATAGGTCCCAGCGCTTGACCTTTGGCTTAAATTTTATATTCCAAACCCAGTCACCACTTTTGGGAAATTAGGGAAGTGTCCCTTTACCTTGGGAGGGGGGAGTTGGTTGTTGTTGGTGCCGGAAGTTGTTGAACTTCCAGCTGGATGAAGTTGCTAGCCCATGCACTTCTCCATTTGAGCTGTAACCCACCACAGTTGACTAACCAACAGTTATATGGGTTAACAGGGAACAACGGATTTTTCACGAAAGAGTAAACCTTTCACACCTTCCCATTCCTCGTGGGCTCGATCTCGTGTCTTGCTGGTAAGGAGAGGTATATTTTCTATATATATATGTGTATGTATATATATATATATATATATATATATATATATATATATATATATATATATATATATATATATATATATATATATATATATACATACACACACACACACACGAAACTAATTCTTGCTCGAGCGCATCGCCTGGGATCTTCGAAGTCGTCCGAAATTAGAATTTTCCCCGGACTCTTTATCAAATATTCATAAAGGGATAAAGTTGGCCCCCGCCAGAAATTACTTCTCCGATGAAAATTAAACTCGAGGGCGGCCGAGGCGCCAAGAAGTTCAAGACATTTTCGCCGAGATAATTTATTAACTGAGAATATATATATATATATATATATATATATATATATATATATATATATATATATATATATATATATATATATATATATTATATATATATATATATATTTGACAAGCCGTGAGGTACGAAGGAAGTTTCTTTTAGAGTTTTGGTGTTTAGCTAAATAAATTGTAAACACACACACACACACATACATAACACTATAACACACACACACGTATATATGTATATATATACACATTAACTTTATCACGCACACAATTGTCCTAGAAAGCTTGCATCTTTTTCTGAATAAATGTCTAGATACCATAATAGTTTTGAATGAGGTCATGTTAGTATTTCTACTATATATACAATATATATATATATATATATATATATATATATATATATATATATATAAATATATATATATATATATATATATATATATATATATATATATATATTATATATATATATATATATATATTATGTATGTATGTATATACATACGTGTATATATGTATATGTATATTCCACGTATATAATATATATATATATATATATATATATATATATATATGATTATTATCACTTTTGTACGTGATTCATTTATCACATATACAGGTGAAAAATAAGAAGGGTGTAGGTCTGACCGGTTTCGACTTTATTTCCAAGCCATATGCAATGGCTTGAAATAAAGTCGATCAGACCTACACCCTGCTTTTATTTTTCACCTATATGTGTGATATATATATATATATATATATATATATATATATATATATATATATATATATATATATATATATATATATATATATATATATATATATATACTTGCGATCTAGTGGTCATGATACTCTCGCCACCAGCAAGAGGACTATACTGGGATTCCCGGCAGGGCCGTAACATTCGAGCGTACGTTTCCTCAAACGTCATATCCCATGTTTGGTTATAACTGCTTTGCAAAAGTGTGAATACGTAGTAATCTTAAATTATATAGTTTCAAGATTATGATTATCCTCAACAAATTCATTTTTCGCGATTTTTTCTCTTGTGTGTTTTAAAATTGAGAGAGAGAGAGAGAGAGAGAGAGAGAGAGAGAGAGAGAGAGAGAGAGAGAGAGAGAGAGATGGAATTAGATATAAATAAAAACCTGTCAGTTGGACGTAACCATTTAATGAAAGCGGGAAAAAATTTAACGCAAATATATGACTCAGATTAAAATAAATGCACGAAGAGAGAGAGAGAGAGAGAGAGAGAGAGAGAGAGAGAGAGAGAGAGAAATGTCAGGTGAAATAAAATATAAGGTAAAACTTATTAGCTGGACATTAAATGAAAGCGAAAAAAATAAAGCAAATATATAACTCCGATTAAACTGGAAGAAGACAAACACAGAGAGAGAGAGAGAGAGAGAGAGAGAGAGTCAGGTGAAATTAAATACGAATTAAAAGCTGTTAGCTGGACGTAACCATTAAATGAAAAGGGAAAAAATGTTAGTGCAAATATATGACTTAGATGAAAATGTTTGAAGACAAGCAAAGCCTGAACATAAAAAAAGGAATATTTACAAGGATTGTTTTCATGAAAGGATGAAAAATAGCCAGGATGATAATTCAAACAAAACATAAAATTCTGGAAAGTGAAATGTAAAATATATGTTGTGTTTAAGGTTTACATTCTGGGGCCAAATTCAGGTTTATTTATTCAGAGTCTTCAAGACTTTTTTTATTTTTTTTACTGGAGTACATTTGATACAAATGGAATTTTCCCTTTGATGTTTTTTTTTTTTCTTGCAATAATAACATTCCAGCCTTGAGTGCTGTTCCATGTCTTAGTGTTTTTTTTTTTTCCTCTTCTGTTTAGCGATGGAAAAACACTGTTTTCTGATTTTATTTTTAATATATTTTATCTTTTTACGTAATGTTCTGTGTGTGAACATTCTCTCTCTCTCTCTCTCTCTCTCTCTCTCTCTCTCTCTCTCTCTCTCTCTCTCTCTCTCATTAGTCTGTACTTGCATTTGATGTTTATATATATCTCATAGTAATGTTTTCCCTAGATAATTTAAGTCCTCTCTCTCTCTCTCTCTCTCTCTCTCTCTCTCTCTCTCTCTCTCTCTCTCTCTCTCTCTCTCTCTCAATAATATTGAAGTCTGGTATAACTAAGGTATACATAACATGTACTTGCATTTGATGCTTATATATATCTGATGGTAATGTTTTCCATAGGTAATTTAAGTCCTCTCTCTCTCTCTCTCTCTCTCTCTCTCTCTCCTCTCTCTCTCTCTCTCTCTCTCTCTCTCTCTCTCAATACTGAGGTTTATACATTTTTTGGATGAATATATATTTTATATGCATGTTTTCACTAGATGTTTTAAGTCTCTCTCTCTCTCTCTCTCTCTCTCTCTCTCTCTCTCTCTCTCTCTCTCTCTCTCCAAACTTGGAAGTCCCCCATGTCACACGGAACATTCGGACCATCCATCAACATTTATGGACCGGAAGCTGGGCTATGGTCTTCTTAATATCTCGGTCATTTGGTGGTTCGGTCCATCCATCCATCACTGGACTGGCACGGAAACCGAAAGTGGTTGTTTTCTGTTGTTTTTTATGTTGTTTTTTTAATGTTGTTTTTGTCGTTATTATTGTTGTTGTCACCGTGACGGGGAGACGTGAATGGGAGGCCGAGCTGTAAGTGTCTGGAAAAATTATTTTGTATCCTAGGTATTACATTATTATTATTATTATTATTATTATTATTATTATTATTATTATTGTAAATATAGTTTTAGGTAGTTAGTTACATTTACATCAGGGTGGATTATTTCAATGCTTTAGTGATTATTATTATTATTATTATTATTATTATTATTATTACTGTAAGCCGTTTGTTAGTTGAGTTTCTCTCTCTCTCTCTCTCT
>NC_089793.1:2692823-2720323 GCF_040412425.1 Macrobrachium rosenbergii | reverse complement strand
TCGCCGGTTTGGAATTTAGATGATTTTTTTTTTTTTTTTTTTTAGATTTTTTTCCAGATTTTTTTTTTTTTTTTTTTTTTTAGATCACGTGAACTTTGATGCTTTGCCCGTAATTGCCGGAGTCTCCTGCCTTTTGGCGATGTGGCCACAAAAGCTTCCTCTTCAGCGATGTGGCTTCTGTGATGTTCCATCGCGGTAATTATGCTTTGATTTAGTCATTTTAGTCTGTTGCGTGCTGTAAGTGCCAGTTATGGCCGTGAGTAATTACTGTGATAGTGGTTGGAAAAAGTAGCGTAGTATTATTATTATCATTATTATTTTTTTTGTCTCACAGTTATCCTATTCGACTGGTTGGTTCTTATAAAAATAATAATACATACACACACACAATAATAATAATACACAATAATAATTATTATTATTATTATTATTATTAAAATTATTATTATTATTATTAAAAGACCTTTCTTTAATACAGGTTTTGTTAAACTGCCATTTTGTTTAACAAAACCTGTATTATTATTATTATTATTATAAATATTATTATTATTATTATTTCTCCAGTTTCGAAGGGAAGGAAATGTTGGTATGTAGGTGACTGAGAGACTGAGCATGGAGAGAGAGAGAGAGAGAGAGAGAGAGAGAGAGAGAGAGATGAACTTATATGATGCTATAGAAGCGACTGTCCTGGTGAGTTTATGATTGATTCAATATTCGTGTTTAGGACAGTGCTTGCTGATAAGTAAGTGTCGAGAGCGAGAAGTATAAAGTGATCGAGAACTATAAAGGATATTTTATTGCATGTTTTAGCACTAATTATCATTGTTATTTGATAAATGTGTGAGACAGGAGATTATTGTGTTTTCTTAAAGTATGAAC
The DNA here is from genome assembly GCF_040412425.1 of Macrobrachium rosenbergii. Taxonomy (NCBI): domain Eukaryota; kingdom Metazoa; phylum Arthropoda; class Malacostraca; order Decapoda; family Palaemonidae; genus Macrobrachium; species Macrobrachium rosenbergii. Next base: position 2,719,444 of record NC_089793.1, on the reverse strand, counting down.
AGTTATCAGGCTTTAATACTAACAGACTTTGTAGACGAAAATAATTTTATAAGTCCGGCTCAGAATTGAAAGATCTCGAGCGCACCTGGGATTAGCATGTTTCCTCGCCCGCTTTAATATTGTTGTTATCCATTGTTGTTGTTCCTTGTTGTTGTTGGTGTTGTTGTCTATGTCGTCAGTGGCCGTGCTCAGCCCCAAGAAGGTATCATCAACACCACCACAAAGCATTAGACAAGGTCCATGGACCTTGGCTCTAGACAACAATGCCTGCAGAACAAACGGCCTTTTAACTTTGGAGGACGAGAATAATCAAAGCTCTCAGTAGGGCCTGGGTGTGGTGGTTTGGCTTCAGAGGCCATAAACTTGACGTCTTCAGTGCGAGGTCCTCTTCCAATTAGAGATGGCTTGTCTCTCTCTCTCTCTCTCTCTCTCTCTCTCTCTCTCTCTCTCTCTCTCTCTCGGCTTCTCAGTCGAGGCACAGAGGCTTTCTCTCCTCTCCATTGAAGTCTGAGAGAGAGAGAGAGAGAGAGAGAGAGAGAGAGAGAGAGAGAGAGAGAGAGAGAGAGAGGATGGATCTGAATGCATCGACTGTGTAATCAGATACTCCAATCTTAAATGAGCTGGAGTGCCAGAGCGAACCCCTTAATGGGTCTGAATTAACAGGGTCGAAAATCGACCCCTCCCCCACCCCCACCCCATACGGTGTGACATGGTAGATCCCAACCTCCCCTCCACCCTCCCTAAACCTCCTCCTCCCCTTCAACCTGTGTGTTGCTGAAGTGGCTTTTATAGTATTTCCCACTGCTACATTAAGTTTTGTTCTTGATGCCGCTGTTCTCAGGCCACATTTTTTGCAGGCAATGGGTTTGGAATGTTTTTGCTAGTTAGTGTACTGTCCCAGTGGTGGCCCACCACAGTACACTAACTACCAGTATCTAATTCTCTGAACCAGCTATTCTGATGCATAAATTATTTTTATTAGTTGTATTTTTATTCCTTTGTAATACTCTCCAGGGATGTTCCATCAATGCCTGCGCATTATTATTATTATTATTATTATTATTATTATTATTATTATTATTATTATTATTATTATTATTATTATTATTATTAAAAAGACCTTCTTTAATACAGGTTTTGTTAAACTGGCATTTTGTTTAACAAAACCTGTATTATTATTATTATTATTATTATTATTATTATTATTATTATTATTATTATTAGATTTTCAGCAATCAAAAGATGACATGACTATGAATGCAATTTTGATTTTCTTTGGGTGATAGTTTATTGGTAAAATAATAATGATAATATAATAACAATAATGATTAATAATGATAATAATAATAACCAAGTTACGATTTTAATCTTTAACTGTATCCTAAGACCCTAATCATTTGATAAATAATAACATTTCTTATAGTTGATATTTTAAAGTAACTCACGAGAGAGAGAGAGAGAGAGAGAGAGAGAGAGAGAGAGAGAGAGAGAGAGAGAGAGAGAGAGAGAGAGAGAGAGCTGATATCAGTGGTCACCTGTCAGGTGTAAGCAACTCTGCTTGTATGGAAGCATGGACTCACATTAACGGTCCATACGTACACGTGTGTATCTGGATGTCTGCTGGTACTGTGTGTGTGTGTGTGTGTACTCCCAGTTGTAGATTTGCACCCACAAAGTTACGTCATAGTTCTACAGTGGAGCCAAGTAGCCGTTTCCTGACCTTCCCTAGTTATGATTAGTTACAAGCATACCCACTGTGCTAGGTACATATATACGTACGTACATATATACATAAATGTATATGTGTATATATATATACTGTATATATATATATATATATATATATATATATATATATATATATATATATATATATATATATATATATGTGTATATATATTATATATATACATATAAATTTATATATATATATATACGTATATGTCATATATAAATTAGTGTATATATATATATATATATATATATATATATTTTATATCATATATATATATATATATGTATATATATATATATATATATATATATATATATATATATATATATATATATATATATATATATTATGCAATAAATCTTCCCCCTAATAATGGGTGGTTTTGTAGAATCAAAGCATTACGACATTCAGTGACATTCATCTTTAACTGCTGTACCCTGCATTTACAAAATAATCACGGCGATTTATTCTTTCCCCTTCAAAGATCTTCCCAGTTACGTTTAACGACGAGACATTCCTGGAGAAATTTAATTAACTGCATACATCTACTGAGCCTTTGAAAACAAAATTAGCTCTGACACACATCTTGCAGTTGTTACGTCTGGAAAAATCGGTTGAATACACATCATTACATAGCTGACAAAGCTGCTCTTTAGTCTTTGTGAAGAGGTTTCTTGACTTTTTTTAACAGTTTATTAAAAGGTCTGAAATTATTGTAAAGACGACTTTATATGATGATATTCTGCTTATATAATATCGCGACATTTCTGGATTCGTGTGCTTCTTGCACCAGATAGCTAAGGCTTGTTGCGATTGGGTTTCTTTTAACCCTGGTTTGAGACCGGTATGAGGATGGTAACTCTCGTGGCTGAGTTAAATGAATAATAATAATAATAATAATAATAATAATAATAATAATAATAATAATAATAATAAATCAGTCACAATTAATAGAAAGTTTCCATTTTTCATTTATTATTTTATTTATTTATTTTATTCATTATTTGCTCATATATTCCTTTTACTTGATTTTTAAAAATTTTCTAATAATAATAATAATATTATAATAATAATAATTATGTATTATTATTATTATTATTATTATTATTATTATAACAGATTTTCTATTATTATTATCTCCCTCTCTCTCTCTTCTCTCTCTCTCTCTCAAAATGACGCCCTTTGTGGTATTAAAAACACAAGGCTACAAGGGCCTTAAGCTTTTCATACTTAATGGAGAGATCTGTATGTGTTTGTATGTGTGTGTGTGTATGTGTGTATGTGCGTGTGTGTGTGAGAGCTCACCGGAACCCGGAAAATCCAACGCTCGTGGGAAAAAGTTTTCTACCATATTGGAATATCGATCCCCATCCTGCTAACGACAGCGCTAACTTGACATATATTTTTTTTTTTTTTTCGCAGAGAGAGCAGAAAGGTTCATTTGCTGCATTTGCAGAGATATGCTGATGACATCCGGTCCTCTGTAGCATATCCCGGGGTCGGGTTTCGTTGGTTAATATGTGGGAAGAGGAGTGTGGACACTTCCCTTACTTGATCTTTTTTGGAGGGGGAATTTTTCCCGCACACTTTTTTTTTTTTTTTTTTTGCAGTACGTGGATAGGGGTTATTACTTGACTCCTTTTCCTTTAGACTGTAAAAAGAGGAATTTCAAACCCCACCCTTTTATTTTGTTGCACGTGGAAGGGGGCGCCGCTCCCCCAGCAGTTAATTTTCCTCAGGACTGGAATAAGGGGATGTCAACACCCACTCTTTTATTTTCCAGTACGTGGAATGGGGCACTCCCACCCCCCAAGCGGCTTTGCCTTAAGACTGTAAAAAAGGGGAATTACTGTAAAAAGGGGGAATTCAACCCCCACCCTTTTTTTTTCAATTATGTGGAGGCGCAGCCTCCCCCCAAGCGATTCCTTCTCTTTTATACTGATAAAAGTTGAATTCTCCTCGTAAAGGTATTGTCTAAGATAATGGCTATATACCCCCTCCAGTTATTTTCACCTTCAGTGCATATAAAAAGATTTCCCATCCTAATTTTTCAATCCTACGATAGCTCATCTTCGCCGCATCCTTTCGAGTATCCCCTGGGCAAGAAAAAGCGATAGCCAGGCCCTGAGGATCGCAATTTCATCCCATGGAATAAAAAGCGTTTGTTGCCGGAAGATTCCTGCCTTCAAGAGTCATCCTCCTCTGAAAAAAGCCAGTGAGTAATTAGATTAGAGAGAGAGAGAGATGAGCCTTAATTTTAGTTTAGAACTTATAAAATGAAAAATTACTTTTTTTAATACTGATATTAACGTGTAAACTTGAATTTTAGTTCTTTTCAAGCTGAGCCTTGGGTTTTAAAATTTGAACCCTAAAATGAAAACTTACTTTTTTTTTAATACTACAGTATAACCATTAATCCTCATGTGAAAATACCTCATAGGTACTTGAATGTATGAGAGAGAGAGAGAGAGTTTAGTTCTATATACTGATGTTAACGTGTAAATTTTATTTTCTTAAGCCGGAGCCTTGAGTTTTAAAATTTGAACTTATAAAATGAAAAATTACTTTTTTAATACTATAACCATTAATCCTCATGTAAAAATACCTCATAGGTACTTGAATGCCTGAGAGAGAGAGAGAGAGAGAGAGAGAGAGAGAGAGAGAGAGAGAGAGAGAGAGTTTAGCTCTATACTGATATTGACGTGTAAATTTTCATTTCTCTAATTTGAAGTCTTGAGGTAGAAAACTTGACAACATAAGATGAAAGCTTGCAGCTTTTCTCTTTCATTCCTTGACTGTTATTCTGCTATGAAAAGGCCTCGTAAGTATTTGAGAGAGAGAGAGAGAGAGAGAGAGAGAGAGAGAGAGAGAGAGAGAGAGAGAGAGAGAGATAGAGGATGTAAAGGCTTACTTGGGAAGCATAACTTTAATATTTGCGGCGTATCAGTGGCGGTCCTGATACACCCTTTAATGCCATGTGCAAGTTTCTCTGCACAGACAGACAAGGCCTTTAATAACTTAACAAAAAGCATAATTAGACTTGCCAACGTCAAGATAAGATAGGAATTATAGGTGGCAAAGTCTGTCATGCCATTCACTTCCAGTATCTGGAATTCTCTGCCTTACTCTGTGTTTCCGCAGTGATTCAGCTCTTTGTGATCGAGTTTGATTTTTGGCAGTCATGCCATACTTCAGCCTCTTCGCAAATAATAATAATAATAATAATAATAATAATAATAATAAAAAATACATTTATTTATTATGTAAAATCATCGCCACCAATATCACTATAACTGCCCTTGCCATTGTCGACTGATATGACAAAGAGATGATTGGCATAAGAAGTTGAGGAGTGAGTGATGAGGAGGAGGAAGGAGACGTAGAAAAAAAAGAAAAGAAAAAGGAAAAGTCTCCCTGATATGACAACATACTTCACGCATCTCCATCCGTAACATCTAAGCGTGACGTATCGTGGTTTGTTTTTGAGAGAGCGCCGCCGCGCCTGCGCGACGCTGCTTAGCGAAGTACCTCGCTTCCGCCCAAGAGAGTTTTCTCTCTCTCTGAATCTGCGAGTTTTTTTTTACTTTTATATCGTATCAGTAGGAAGATCAGCCTTCTGGAGGACGGTCGGATATTTATTTATTTGTTTGTTTATCTCTGTGAGGGATTTGAGAGGCAAAATGCAAGATGGAAATCTCTGAAGGCAAGAGGGAATTCGAAGGAAAGACAAAACAGTTCCAAACGCTGTCCTTGAGAGAGGCTGGGTTTTGTTGCTCGTTAATTGCAGTATCAGTTTTTTGGGAAGTGGGGGAGGAAGAGGGGACCTAGTGGGCAAGGTAACGCAGTGGAATTATAAGGGGGTAATAACTCCGGGAGAAGAGGAAAAACATAAAGGAGCTCTAGAGGCGAGCTCTTCTTCTTCTTCTTCTTCTTTTTTTTTCCTCGGAATGGAGAGAGAACAACTTCGCGTGTATTGTCGGGATTGCAGACGCACTCAGGAAGACAGAAAGAACCCTCTCACTTTTACTTATGAAGTCATTCGTGCTTGAACTGCAAGAGGGAAAAGATCGTCGGATATGCTCTGAGATGTTTGCCTGAGTGCTTGCGCGCTTCTTTCGCAGCATGAGGGGCAAGGGAATGGCATGACGATTGTTCTGTAAAAGGAAGAAATGTTATGTTGGAAAATTTGCGTTTTCACTTTATCAGCATCAAAAATAGTTTGTCAAGATGTATGAACTTTGATGTAGCATGGTCCTAAGCGGTCTGTCATCGTGTATGACCCTTGCTGTTGCAACGCCATTTCCTTACATTGGTCAACATATCAAGATCAGTATTTTGAAATCCAATAGCAAGCACTGTGATTTGCTGGAATTAGCTGATATAGAATTGGTCTTTGGACTATGTACATATTGAGAGCAATTGCTTTATTAACCAATATACTTTGTAAATACCGTACTCAGATTTCTTTATTAGGGAACCTTCTTTCAAGTATTCCAAAGCTATTCATTATTCAGATGTCTGATACGTAATGAATAGTTGAGTATTATCACATATTTTTTTTTACCTTTTTTTCGTCTTTATATTATTATTTTTTATTATTTTCTTTCAGTTGTCTACCAAAATGTAGGGGCCATTTTGGGCCATTTTTTTCTTTTATTTTCTTTATTCTTTTTTTTCGGTTGTCTACCAAAATGTAGGGTTTTTTCTTCGTGTCACTCACGAGTAAAGAGAAAAGAATTCCAGAATGACGAAGAAGTTTCTATATAATATCCCTCATTATTAGGGATATTCATAAACTCATAATAATTTTGATGTTCAAGTGCTGTTATCACTTACATTTTTTTTACCTTTTTTCGTGTTTATATAATTTTTTTATTTTATATTTTTGTCTTTTCTTTGAGTTGTCTACCAGAATGTTTGGTTATTCTTTCTTCGTGTCACTCACGAGTATAAAGAAAAAAGAATTTCAGAATGACGAAGGAGTTTCTGTATAATGTAGCTCATTTTTTGGGATATTCATAAACTCATTATAATTTTGAGGTTCAATGCTACTCATCACATTGCCTCGCTCTCACTGGAATGCATCGCTGCAGGCACTAAACGCTGCTGTGGTTGGTTGCAAATTTCGGTACCGTTTTCGTTTGCAAATTAATGTTTTTCTTTCAGATTAAGGTCTCCGTAGGAGGCTAGTGCCGCCAGTGCACCTCATGCGGTGCACTGTAGGCATTGCTTAAGGTTCCTTGCAGCCTGCCTTCGGCCCCTAGCTCGACCCCTTTCGTTTCTTTTACTGTACCTCCTTTCACATTCTCTTTCTTCCATCTTACTTTCCTCAACCCTCTCCTAACAGTTGATTCACAGTGCAACTGCGAGGTTTTCCTCCTGTTACACCTTTCAAACCTTTTACTGCCAATTTCCTTTTCAGAGCTGAATGACTTCATAGGTCCCAGTGCCTGGCCCTTTGGCCTAAATTCTATATTCAGTTCAATTCAGTTTCAGATAAAGGCGATAAATTTACTCAATCCCATTTTTTGTATTCCGACGTTGGGACCTTCATTGCTGATTTCAGATCTGGGATTCTGGAATATTCAATTGAACTAAAAATTTGAAAGTTGCTGAAGAAGGTTGTGTATAACGAAATACGTTTACAGTTATATAATTCTTAAATTACTAATTCATTCTGTGTTAATGCATTACTTACATTATTTAACAGATCTCCCAGTTGTATATTTATATAATTTTAAATTCCAGTCCCCTCAGGCATTCCCGTTTCATCCAGCTACCTAACAAATTTATTAGATCTCCAGTTTAATTTCCTTGGAATCCTTCGGTCTCCCTACAAATGGCTCCCACGGTCCAGCGTTCCTGCGCATCCTCCTCCTCCTCTCCTAGGTGGGGTCCTTCTGTAACAGGGAAGTCCCGGAATATCCTTTTTTTTTTTTCTTTTTTTTACCCCTATTCCCTCCTTACGCCCTTCCTCAGAGCATGCCTTCTTTGACAACTTCACACGAGGGGACAAGAACTGGGCAGAGTGGCTTTTTGCGCCATCGTTTGATTGACGTGCTGCAAACGAGTCTCTCTCTGCTGGATAGGAAGGATAAACCAAGATAATTTAATCGTTTGCTCTAATCTCTCTCTCTCTCTCTCTCTCTCTCTCTCTCTCTCTCTCTCTCTCTCTCTCTCTCTCAGCTTGATAGGAAGCAAAAACAAGATAATTTAATCGTTTGCTTAATCCGGTCATCGACGTGATAGCAGCAAAGCTCTCTATCTCTCTCTCTCTCTCTCTCTCTCTCTCTCTCTCTCTCTCTCTCTCTCTCTCTCTCTCAGCGCTTGACAGGAAGCAAAAACAAGATAATTTGATCTTTTGTTTAATCCGGTCATCGACGCGATAACAGCAGCATCTCAGCTCTCTCTCTCTCTCTCTCTCTCTCTCTCTCTCAGCGCTTGACAGGAAGCAAAAACAAAATAATTTAATCTTTTGTTTAATCCAGTCATCGACGCGATAACGGCAAAGTCTCTCTCTCTCTCTCTCTCTCTCTCTCTCTCTCTCTCTCTCTCTCTCAGTCTCAACTCGATAACGGCAAACAGATAGGAAGGAAAACAAAATAATTTAATCGCTTGCATAATCCAGTCATCGACGCGATAACGGCAAAGTCTCTTCTCTCTCTCTCTCTCTCTCTCTCTCTCTCTCTCAGCGCTGACTCTCTCTCTCTCTCAGCGCTTGACAGGAAGGAAAAACAAGGTAATTTAATCGCTTGCATAATCCAGTCATCGACGCGATAACAGCAAAGTCTCTCTCTCTCTCTCTCTCTCTCTCTCTCTCTCTCTCTCTCTCTCTCAGTGACCCTGAAAGGTCCCCGAAGGTCAGGGATGTATGTAACGATCTGCCGAAAGAAGACATTGCGCTCCACCACCATCATCATCATCATCATTGTCATCATCATTTATGATTCATCTGGTAGCGCATGCGCCATTGTTTCTCCACTCTGATGTCATTCATTGACAGGAGAAAGTGGAATGTCGATAGTTTTCTTTTTTTGTTATTCGTGTTTTTGTTTGGTCTGAGTGTGAGTGCGCGTGCACGCAAGCGTACTCCCAGTACTTTCATCGCGTAGTAGACTGTAGCTGCTCGCCAGTACCGTCATTATTATAGCTTTGTGAAAGTGGGCGACTTTCATTAATTATACATCAAACTTAGTGTTATCTGTCTTTTAGTCTTTATTTCTCTTCGTAAATCTTGTCTCATGTTTCAATATCCTCTCTTATTTTTATTCATCACCTTCTTCGATTATGACAAATTATATTGTACGGTCCTTAAGTGTCAACGTTTTTTGTAATGAATTTGTGTGTATTGAGAAAATGTTTATCATTTTCCCGTGATTGCTCTGTTAACGGCGAATTTCCTCAATAACTTGATTATTGTTCATGAGCTTTTATGATCATAACTAATTGTAATGTATAATCCTTACGTGTCGATTTTTTGTAACACATTTTTGAATATTGAGAAAATGCTTATAATTCTCTCCCCTCAATCCATTAATCAGTAAATCAGGGTGACATTTGATATATACAATATTCTGTCAGTCTGGCAATATTCTTTTTTGAATACTCTGTAATAAATGTCATCTAGATAACTCTCGTCTTCCTTCCTGGGTAAAGGTCTTTATTCCTTGAAAATAATAAAAGTTATTCAGCGAACAAAAGTTTGGAAAATACTTCCATCGGCCTTGACAGATTAACTTATACGTTCAGCGTTCATGACACGGTTGAGTGTGAAAACCCCAGTTAACCTGTACAGGTGTGGAGGAGGAGGAGGAGGAGGAGGAGGAAGAGACGGGGGAGGATGTGATTAAGGAACAAAAAATGTGATGTCACTTTAGAAGACCCTATATAAAGATCCAGTTTTTCATATATGCATATGTATATATATATATATATATATATATATATATATATATATATATATATATATATATATATATATATATATATATATATATATGTATGTATGTATGTATATATAGTGTATAAAGTATATATATGTGTATATATATATATTTATATATTATATATATATATTATATATATATATATATATATATATATATATATATATATAATGTATATATATGCATATATATGTGTGTGTATTTATGTATGTTTATATATGTATATATATTAGTTATATATATATATATATATATATATATATATATATATATTACATATAGCATATAGGACGTCCCATTTTTAACTACTTGGTCCCGGATTCGATTCCCTTGCGAGCAGATACACTGTAGGCATATTTCATGAATAGATGTTCTACCTGTTTACCTTAGCGATTAGTTCTGCACGTAATAGTTGGTCGACTGTGTTGGGTGAAACTAAGGTGAGAATATATTTATATATATATATATATATATATATTATATATATATATATATATATATATATATATATATATATATATATATATATATATATATATATAATGTGTGTGTGTTTGTGTGTGTGTGTGTGTGTGTGTGCAAACGAATTGAATAAATTTATAAGCTCAGAACAACACAGGAAAGAGATAATTTCATTTCCATCCAGGCACGGAAAGTTGTACTCGAGATCCAACAATCTCGTTCTTTTTAATGAATGAAGTTTTCGTCTCTGAAAACGAGGCAGAACTGCCGAAGTTCTGCCGTAATGCTCGGAGCGTCTCCCTTACAACTGCTGAAAAGAGACCATCCTTCTCAAGATAAGGGAATATAGATATCCAAGAGAATGAATTGGAACATACGTAAAAAAGTTTGAGTCTCTCTCTCTCTCTCTCTCTCTCTCTCTCTCTCTCTCTCTCTCTCTCTCTCTCTCTCTCTCTCACAAGATATGGGAGGGGTATGAATTGAAACATAAGTAAAAAGTAAAAGTTTTAGAGTCTCTCTCTCTCTCTCTCTCTCTCTCTCTCTCTCTCTCTCTCTCTCTCTCACACACAGACAAGATACGGGATGAGTATGAATTGAAACATAAGTAAAAAAAAAAGTTTTTGAGTCTCCCTCTCTCTCTCTCTCCTCTCTCTCTCTCTCTCTCTTCTCTCTCTCTCTCTCTCTCGGCGACGCCATGTGACCAAGTTGTCTTTTATGGTAGAGAGAAAATAAGCAGAATCCTTTTGTTCTCTTGCTGTGTGATGGATTGTATTACCGTTTGCCCTTGCTTTTTATTTATACTTTAAGAACTAACGCTGAGAGAGAGAGAGAGAGAGAGAGAGAGAGAGAGAGAGAGAGAGAGAGAGAGAGAGAGAGAGAGAGAGAGATGTATCATTTGTGTGGTATGTCAATTTTTAATTGAATAATTTGGACAAGGAAACAATAAGAAAGGCCAAGTATTTTAAAGCTCTTATGAAATTATAAACTGAATAAGTAAATATGTAAATAATTATAAAACGAAGTTAAAACTCCAAAATACCATCTTTCCCTCAACTGTCAACCTATGGAACATTCTATCCTCTTTCGTATTCCCTTATTCTTGTAGTCATCCATGTTTTGAGGGCGAGATCAGGCTCCCTTGGGTTGCGTTAAAACGAGAAAATATGTAAAAGATAAACTTCGTAAAGAACTAATACGCGTTCAGGAAATGAGGAGAAAATAATGAAATTAATAATAAAAGTAGTGGTATTTTGGTTCTTCGTTACCGATATTTATGAGCTTATGTATATTTTGAACGATTAATTCATAAATTTCTATGTGTGTGTGTGTGTGTGTAAGCCAGTTTCATGCGCCAAATTAAGTTTCTGCGAATTGAACAGTTACAGTAGCATACAAAGCTACTTATGAATATTTACGTATTACTGCAAAATTCATAGTCTTTGAATTCAATTTCAGATTCTCGGGATTGCCAACAGACTCCTATTTTCTCGACATGCAGTGTGATCTTTGGCGGAAAAAAAGATTGAAATAAAAGGAATAAAAAAATGTTAGACGTACATCGCTTAGAGAGAAAGAGAGATGCCACGCTATTTTTTTTTTTTTTTTACTCTTATCTCTCCACCTCTTGTTCGGCGAATATCTTTACCCGATGCCTACCGAGGAACCGGGGAACTTTATCAGGGCGATGTCATCTAACGAGCGTGCGTCACATACATTACATTGACTGTCATAATGGATTTCTATAGGATTTTAGACTCTTATGGTAACCGTCAGGAATGAGTTCTGGGCGCGAGCGGCGCTGCCAGGCGTACGATTAACACAGCGTGTTGATGAATATTAATTCTTACAAGCGATTTATATAAGTTTCATTCTATTTAAATGTTACACATTCGCTGTTTGAATGATTTTACATTTATATTGGTATGCAGTAATTCGGGTTATATTACTCATAATGGAACGACACTCTTTCCCAAAAATCTGGCAGGTCCATTGCGGAATTTTAGTCACAGTCGAGTTGACTGTGTTGGTGTGAGTGTGTCTATGCCAAAGTTTGTGCCGGGAAACTTTAATTGAAAACTATACAAATTGGATATATCACTGGTGTCAGTTTATTTAGCTACTTCAGGATATTTAGCGGTCTTGGGATAACCTCCACAACGTATACTAAAGGTAAGGGTTTATTATTTATGATAGATAAGTTATTGCAAAGATTTTTAGCAGCATGGACCCATTAGTTCTACGGGGCATCCTTCAATGAACTTGGTCTATTTTTAGGCAACTTTGACAACTTCCTGGACCGATTTGGGAATGACGAATGGGCGATACTTTTATTTACGGATCAAGTGGATTTTTTTTTTTTTACGATCGTGATGATTTTACAGATCACCAGGTGTTTTACAAATCGTGGGGTTCTTTTTACAGATCAAGTAGGATTTTTTTTTTTACAGACCAAGTAGGATTTTTTTTTTTACAAATCGTCGGATTTTTTTTCACAGATCAAGTGGGATTTTCGTTTTTAGTCAAGTGGGGATTTTTATTTTTCAGACTAAGTGTGATTTCTTTACAGATCAAGTGGGATTTTTTTTTTGAGACCGTGTGATTTTTTTTTTACAGATCAGTTGGACTTTGCATTGCTCCGACGATTCTTTTGACCCTTAAGGTTGTATGATACATGTTTGACCAGTTTTTTTTTCTTTTTGGCTGTAGAAGAAGAGGAGAGAGAGAGAGAGAACTGGATTTGGAGTACTTTTAAGACAATTTTGTCTCCTTGTCTTGCTGGATAATGTTCTGGCCTGTAAAAAGGTAGGATATTTAATTTGAAGTGTACAATAGACATAATTTACTTAGCCTAGGTCTATGTCATTCCTCATTCTTGTTTATTTTTTTGGAAGCCGCCCCCCAAGACTTAGCGACCCTGTACCCCCTAAGTTATTCTGTACCTCCTACTCAGTATTCTACCCCTTTGATTATAAATAATACCCAGTGTCTACTTTACCAGAGATGCTAGTGCATCTAATTAGGATTACTTTCAATGGTATAGGCTTAGGTTTTTGTATTAGTAAAGTGTTAGGATTTGATGAATCGTTGCCTAACCTTAAGTGAATTTAATTTTAGAAAAAGCTTTTTCAAAATCCCAGCGCTTTCAGCAGAATAAGACAGAATACAAGAAATAAAAGGAATAAATAGAATAAATAATGACCACTGTCAGAATGAGAGATACGAGTAATTTAGGTGAAGAATGTCATGAATTAACATACTTTGTCAATGTTAACTACCTGCTAGGTCAGACGGGGTTAGACTTTATTAAGACCTATTGTTTAAAGTGAAAATGATTTCATATTAGGCCTAGTTGAAAGTATTGCAGTTTTAGGTATTGTGGATAGCATGGTATCAGGAATAAATGAAGGCGCCATAGATATTACCAGGAAACCTGTTTAATATTCGCAGCGGAAGTGGAAATCCAGACTACCGTTATCATGAAAATTGTGAAGCCTTAGGAAGTTTGTGAATCGTGATTGGGGTTGGAGGCCTTCCTAAGGCTTCTGTCTGTCTTTCGGGTATAGCTGATCTGTATCTGCTAAAACGATGTCCTTTTTTTATATGTCTTTTTGCGTAAAGTAGTAGTACGGTGGTTCACGCTGCACGTCTGACTTACCTTGTATGCCTTTTGGGAATTGGTGTAAGCTAGGCCTACTTTTTGCAAACCATTAGCTGTCTTGTATGTAATGATGGAGGTTTTCCCCTATCAGTTAAATTAATTTTTATATATATAACGAAAATACGTTGACTTGCTTTATCTTTTGTCTAATTTTAATGAGTAAGGCGAGGAACCTTATATATGCCAATTTCTTTATACATAGGCCTAGTGGATGTTAGTAGACTTGCAGAGGACAATGAGTTTGGTTCACATTGCTTGTAGGTGGTCTTTTCTTTGTTTTTAATCTGACATCAACGACAAAGAATACTTCACATAGTACCACCAAATAGTTTGAGAGCTTTGAGAATGTAAGTTGGTATTCGGTGTTCGAACAGCCGAAGTCCCCAAGAAGGCCTTCCTTCCTATCAGATGACAGACGACGTGACGCCCCTTTGTCGGTTAGGGAGAGAAGCCCCTGTATGACCGAGAACTTGAATAATGGATGCACTCTGTGAGGTACCCTTTTGTTTTTGTGTGTCTCTCAGGTAAGGCATGGTAATTGTCATAGTAATTATTCTTTGTATGAAAAACTAGGCTGTTGTTTAACACTTGTTCTGGCAAAGTTTCATGAATGAATAGCTATTTTTTTTTTTTTAGGTGAAACTATTCGTTGGATGTTTTTATTATTATTGTTAATGAGAAGATGAACCCTATTCATATGGAGCAAGGACACAGGAACCATTGACTTGAAATTCAAGCTTCTAAAGAATATGGTGTTCATTTGAAAGAAGCAACACTAAGTAATAGGAAATACAAAGAAGGGATTAGTTGAAGACTTGTTAAACAATGCGTGCTACACGCGACTGTTTCTACCCTTTTCGGAGCTAATTTTAAAGAAGGATTTACTGAAAATAAGTTTTCAATAATCGTCTCTCATCAGTTGTTTTTCTTCACTCTATCTCCCTGTCTCGTCCATGGGTGTTTTGTTATATTCCCACGCTGACATGACTTTCTCACGTCATTCTCCACGTTCTCACAGGTCATCAACTCCTAACTCTTCGTTTTAATGGGTGTGCCTTTTTTTATTCTTTTAGTGTTCTTTTTTTACTATTTGCATTCCTGGTACGGCATTCGTATGTAGAAGACGTCTCTGAGTTTTGTTGATCATGCACAAGTAATTGTTTCTTTTCAGTTGTTGTAATGAGACAGATATTAGTAGATAGACCTTAGAGACTAAATTCTAGCATTATTTTTGTGTGGTAGTCTTTATTACATTTCCTCGTTCATTTTACGATTTTTTTTTTAGTTCCTTCTCTTATTTCGCTAATTTAAGTGTAAGCTTTTATTGTATCTGATTTTTTTTTTTTTATTGTATCTTTTGTGTAAGTCATACACATTGGTGGCCATAGAATATCTGCCCCATATCAGAGGGGCCTGTCTCTTCCTCTGTGGAGAAATATTCTTCAAAGGTCGGTGTAAAGTTTTTTTCTCTCTTTCTGGGAAATATTCCCTGAGAATGGTCGTAAAATCTCACTTTCTCTGGGACATAGCCTATGTCCTCAAAATCATGGTGTAATACCTGTTGACATAGAACGATCGTTTATACACCAATCTGGTCATCATGGAGTGCAACTTGCTCTTCTTTACAGACTCTCCCCTCCACTTCCCCCTCTTCAGTGTCTACCCACCCCCTACCTGAGCGGATTCCTTACCTCCCCTTCGTCTCCTCCCTTGACATAATCCGACCAGTTACACAGCCTCTCTCAGCCCCCGCAAACCCATCCTTCTCTCCCGTTCCCCCTCTCCCCCTCCCTCCCCACCTCTCCCCGAGTTAGGTCACCTTCATAATACTTCCATGTATGTCTTGTATGTTGTTTGTTCTGCGGAGTCTCACTAAAGCTGGGTGGTGGATTCCAGCGCGGGAGGATCGTCCTGTGCTGTAGTTTGAAGTGATTTTTGATGGCTGGGAGATTTTCGGGTTGGGAGATGATTTTTCCTGTCTCTCGTTCGCTCTCCCCAACCCCAACCCCCTCTCACGCAGGCGCGCAGTCGCATACACTCATTTGATTAGGGTATTAGGGATCGTAATTGTCCCTTTGTAAGATTGCTCAGCTGCGCTGGTGGAATAATCATATTTTCTCTCGTCTCTTAAACTGTCACACCGTTTGCGTTCTCCCTCAGCTTTCCATCCTAAATAAGTCTTGTTCAGTCACCCTCTTTTTCCCCAATCTGTATCCCGGCACAAAACAGCGGATTAAAACGCCACCTCGCCCCTCAGATACTCTTGCCGAGCTCTGTTATATGTATTGTTTCCAGGTCGTGGAAGGAGAAAGAGAGAGAGAGAGAGAACGCATGGATGGGGGTGGAAAAGGTCGAATGAATGAATATTGGTCATTCGGGCTCATTGGTAAGGGGGGAAAGAAATACTCTCTCTAGTCCTAACCCAGCCCCTCTCTCTCTCTCTCTCTCTCTCTCTCTCTCTCTTTAATAGGAATTGTCTTTCTTTTTCTCCCTCTGTATTCCTGGAAGGGCGAGGCGTCTTTTTTTTTTCCTCCTATTTTACTTCCTACTCCGAAGGGTAAGCCCTCTCCATATCCCCTCCCTCCCTCCTCCCTCCTCCCAGTGAACTTCGAAGGGAAATTCATTTCCTTCAAGAAAGTTATATATATTTATTTGTCCTTCCTCTTCTCTTTACCTTCCTCTCTTTCCCCTGTCCATTCCCCTCTACTCTTACTCAGAAGGGAGACTATTTAAGTGTCCCTTCTCTCCCACCCTGGGAGGGCAGCAGGACCCTCCTCTCATCCCAGTTCCCTTCTCTCCTGTTCTCATCCCCGAAAACTTTGGCCCACCCGGCTGATTAGGGTGTAATGAACGATTGGCCCTCAGTTTTTTTTCCCTCATGATTTATCGTAGGCCCGCGTATAATCAAGCGTAGGCCTAGCTTATCTCTGTGTGATTGCGCCTCTTTAAGGGCCTTCCCTGAGGCTTGCTGGCGTAAATGATTAATTATTTTCTCTGAAAAGCAATGGGGATAATTACTTTATTGATTTTTCTATAGGAATAGGAAACTGGAATAGGAATCTTAGGCGTGTTTCACGTGGGAATTTTGTTTTTTTTTCTACAAATAGGGAAAGTCAGGTATTAGGCTACGTAAAGTATATGCTTATGAATTCGATGCTGGGATTCGCACATTTTGAAGCTTGATGATTCATTGCTGTTGTTAGTGTGTCTTTCATTTTCATCTTCCCAGGCTCTCTTTCACCAAACCATTTTCCCTTGCGGAGAGTCACGTTTGACAGGTCCAGCAAAGGAAGAGAGTGCGGAGACATGACAGCTGAAGGAAGAGAGTTCTGAGACCTCAGGCGTTTTATTCCTTTGTTGGCATTTAAAGATTTGATCGTCTTTGTCGTGTGAGAAAAATATATATATATATATATATATATATATATATATATATATATATGTGTGTGTGTGTGTGTGTGTGTGTGTATTTTGCCAACCTTGTTTGGAGTGTGAGTGTAGCCTATTTCATGACATGCTTGTGAAGTGCAGGTGACGCGCATTCGAACTTTAGCATTGACCAACTAAAGGACATGAAAAACATTTTGGCAAGAGTGTGTGTGTATTATATATATATATATAATATATATATACATATATAGGCCTATATATATATATATATATAATATATAGATATATAGATATATATATATATATATATATATATATATATATATATATATATAAATATATTTGCATATATATATGTATTATATATATATATATATATATATATATATATATATATATATATATAACACTTGCAAAATGTGTCTATGAAACCGTCCTTTATTTAGATATCCCGAGAGAGAGAGAGAGAGAGAGAGATGGGGAAAGGAGAGAGAACGCTCGACGATTTTTTTTTTTATCCTGGGAACATCACAGGTGCGGTTGAAATTAGTTAAAAGGTAAAGTTCATGAGAGGTTTCGAGCCCACTCTTTTTATCGGTTTACCTTTCAGATAAATTAAGGTCTCCCTTAGTATTAGAAAATCCTTTTTTTTTTTTTTTTTAGAGCTTGTGAAGTATTCTATAAACGCACTGCTTTCAAGACGATCTGTACTAAGACGCTGGCGGAAAGTTTAGTAAAACTGTATGTTTACCCTTTAAATATTTTGTGTATTTATGGTACGTGCCGTCGATATGTTCTCTCTGATGTATGTTTGCCGGGTGGTCAGTCTAGTGATTCGGGCTGCAGCTGGTGGCGGAGATTTGAGAAGGAATAAAATAAAGATATAGGAATTAGCCATTTACAGAGTAACTAACGCCTTGTCTTACTTAGAAATGGGAGAGTCTTGTCGAGGTGATACGTCAGTACTCTTTAATGGAATCTCTCTCTCTCTCTCTCTCTCTCTCTCTCTCTCTCTCTCTCTCTCTCTCTCTCTCTCTCTCTCTCGGGAGAGCTTCGACGAAAAAATGATACATCCCTAATCTTTGATGAAACTCTCTCTCTCTCTCTCTCTCTCTCTCTCTCTCTCTCTCTCTCTCTAGAGCTTGACGAAAAAATGATACATCCCTAATCTTTCTCTCTCTCTCTCTCTCTCTCTCTCTCTCTCTCTCTCTCTCTCTCGGGAGAGCCTAGACGATATGATACGTCAGTAATCTTTGATGGAACACACACTCTCTCTCTCTCGTGAGAGCCTAGACGATATACGTCAGTAATCTTTGATGGAACACACTCTCTCTCTCTCTCTCTCTCTCTCTCTCTCTCCATGGCAGCTGTTCGGTGGAGAAACTGGATTTAGATTGAAAGCTCCTTAGGATAATAACGGGGCTTCATCGCGAAAAATAGTGAAGGGAGCAAAGGTTCCGTCTTCCGCTTCACACGCCAAAATGAAATCCTTACGAGGACGCTTTCGTGACTCGGAGTATATTGCCCTTAGATGACCCCCCCAAGCAAACACGTCAATAAGAATGCCATATGCGGCGCCAATTAAATCACTGCCGAGGGTCACACAGCTCGCCTTGGGGGATCCCTCCCAGAGGTTTACGCTCCCGTGGCGGCGTTGCTCGTTTTTTTTTTTTTTTTTTTTTTTATTGCTGGGTATGTAACCGTTAAATGCCCTGGTCGACTTCCTGTTGAATTACATTTTCTAGAATTAAGTAACAACAGAAATAAATTCTTTGGCCTTTTGTCCTGTTCTATATTTATTAACGTGTAATAAACACATTATTTTAATTGGTATTCCCTTGATGATTTTATTCCTTTTGTGGGAAGCGTGACAATGTCAGATGCATATGTGTGTACATATATATATATATATATATATATATATATATATATATATATATATATATACAAATGTATATATATACATATATATACATATACATATATATATATACAATGTATATGTATACATATATATATATATATATAGAGAGAGAGAGAGAGAGAGAGAGAGAGAGAGAGAGAGAGAGAGAGAGAGAGAGAGAGAGAGATAAAGTAAAATATATAAAAAAAAATAGAAGTTGAGAGGCCATGCATGGATGAGTTGATGAGACCATCAAGGTGGAGGAGGAGAGGAGGAGGAGGAGGAGGAATCGGGGTGGGGAAAAATTCCGGTGTAGAGGACTTGCGAACCCAGAAGACAACGGTACCGCTTCCGGGAGCGGCAAGACGACGATGACGGTACTACCATTGAACTCTCCTCTAGATATGACTCCAGTTGGTCTGGTTGAAGAGCTTCCTCGTATAAGGCTGGGAGAAACTCACTAATTATTATTATTATTATTATTATTATTATTATTATTATTATTCAGGCTTCGTCGTGAGAGGGGAAAAGGCATTTTTCTTGGTAGGAATTGACTTATTATTAGTATTATTATTATTGCTGTTGTTGTTGTTGTTATTATTGTTGGTGAGAAGAGATCCACAGTGGTGTAGAAGTAATATATATATATATATATATATATATATATATATATATATATATATATATATATATATATATATATATATATATGCAAAAGAGAGCTGAGAACCTGTTTGATTCTCCTTCATTTTATTATTATTATTATTATTATTATTATTATTATTATTATTATTATTATTATTATTATTAAGATGATAAACCTCTATTCATATGGAACAAGCTTCCAAAGAGTACGGTGTTCATTTGAAAGACGTTGCAGAAAATAACAGGAAATGCAGAAAGAAAAAATCAGTTAGCCTAATAGAAAATAAAAAAGATGAATTGATGGATAATTAGATACAAATATAAATGAATTAGTAAACTGCAAGATAAATTGTTTTTGGGTAGTTGTAGACTAGGGAAAGAAATAGATTTCACTCAGTACCTTCATCCAGGCGAAAATACCATTAAGTTAAACCCCTAAGTCACAGACCTTTGGGAACCATTGCTTCGGACGATACAACTCACGTCAACAGAATCGTAGTGATCGTAAATAGTAAGAATAATTAATGAGAACATTTTCTAGAGAGATATCAATACAAAGCGCACGCTATGGATGGTATTGATTAAAACAGTTGTAGACTATTTCTCTCACCAGCATTGTCTAGACATACAACCAGCTAAGAGAGAGAGAGAGAGCGTACTTCTACGACCTTTCGTATGGTGATAAAACTGAAAGTAATGATAGTAGGCCTAAGTATTATCCAGCATATCAGGTCCACTGCAAAACATTATTTATCCGCAAAATCAAAGAGGGTTTGGTCCTTAATTTACCAGTATACCTAATGAGGCTATAAATAATTGCTTCTCCAGTTCCATCGTAATTCTAGAACTGGCGTCAGATGCTCCGTTTCCAACGCAAGCTTTGCAGTAACCCAACTGAGGTTGCATGTGACAAGTTATTTTGCAGTCATGGCCTCTTAGCCTATGGAACTGTCTCCCTTTTTGGATCTTAAGCATCACAGTTCAAATTCGTTCAGGCACCTCGAACTTCATTTTGAAACTAGGTCTCAATATCACTGCTTTCAATATTTTTCGTTCAGTGATCTCTGAACCTATACTGGGTGTGATCTCAAGTAGGTAATTACCTTCACTTGGAGAGGTGGAACTTTCTTCTGGTAATCTGTCTCCGGTTACTTAAGTGGAGGACGTGCGAATGTATGCTCTCTCTCTCTCTCTCTCTCTCTCTCTCTCTCTCTCTCTCATTTGCAAAGGACGAAGAGTATGTAAACAAGAGAACGTTTTCGTCCCAAAAATCCGTGTATTTTTTGTTGTTTATTGTTAGGGTACGTAGTAATCCATTCTCTGCACCTGCGCTTGCGCACACACCCATGCGGTATGTATCTATACATATACATACATGCATGCATACATATATATATATATATATATATATATATATATATATTATATATATATATATATATATATATATATATATATATATATATATAAATTTTCAATTTCAATAAAAATTACAAAATAAAAATACCAGTTTACGACATTTAGTGATATTCGTTCACAAAAAAATGTGCATCACTCAAAACAATTTTTAACTATTATATATATATATATATATATATATATATATATATATATATATATATATATATATATATATATATATTTCTGTTGTTTCCACAAGCAATTGGCAATCAAGAAGGTCAACGATCTCTTCCACATCCTCACTTAAATTGCTGAGTCGTGGATGAACCCCCTGTGCAGAAAACAGACTTGCTGTTTCACACATGCAGGAGGCTCACCAGTAGAATGTCTCAGTACTTTGTAAATAAAGAGAAAGTTGCGAATACCATCTGAAAGTTTATCATCTTACGTAGCAACAGCTTCCTCTCTTAGTCAGATTTCATTGGGTGCATAATTGACTTTTACACACTCCGTGTTGAAAATGCAACGTGAACTTGTGGTTAAAAGATTTCTCTACCGCCGGATTTGTTTTCAATCAGCGGATTGAGTGCACGTCCTCTCTCTCTCTCTCTCTCTCTCTCTCTCTCTCTCTCTCTCTCTCTCTCTCGTTAAGCGCTAAAGTGATGTGTATTTTTGGATTTTTAAATGTGGTATTACGTCCTGAAACTAACTCCGAATGATATGAATGAATCTTCCCTTTGAAAGATACGGTAACATTATTAATAAAATTGATAGTCATAAAGTGTGCCTTTATTTTCTTTAAAGGGAATAGCAAAACAAACAATGTTCCTGATAACGCCAATTGGACTTACAGTACTGTGACATTACAAATGATTAGGTTGAGTTATTATTTTTTCTTTGCGTTAGCAACATAACCATCATGATCCTCTCCTGTTATGCTGTTTTTATCATCTCTTGTTACGTTGCTGCTGTCACATGCTGTTTTTGTTATGCTGTGCTACCTAGCGACTCGATTCGCAGTCCTGCAGCAGCAGCAGAGTCGAAAATGCAAATCGCTTTAGTGGAAACTGGGCGTAACCCTCGTGGCGGCTGCAAAATGTAATTTCTTTTGTATGCGGAATTGTAGTGTTTATTCATGATGTAATTGCGGCCGTAAAAAAAAAAATAGATAAAAAAAACCACTTCCTTGGCTTTAAGGTGCAGCTTTTGCCTCTTGTAAAAGGTCAGGAGAGAGAGAGAGAGAGAGAGAGAGAGAGAGGGATGGAGTTGGGGGGCTATTTGTAGAATTTGTAGATTTTAAGTGTATCAGTTATATTGTTTATCGTAATATAACATGTATACGAGAGAGAGAGAGAGAGAGGGGAGGGGGCTATTTGTAGACTTAGATGTAATAGTTATATCGTTTATTTTTCATAATATAACAAAAATATGCTAGGAGAGAGAGAGAGAGAGAGAGAGAGGAGTACTTGTAGTATTTGTAGATTATAAATGCAACAGTTATATTGTTTATGGTAATGTAACATGAGTATACGAGAGAGAGAGAGAGAGAGAGAGAGAGAGAGAAGGGGGAAGGGGGCTACTTGTAGACTATAAATGTAACAGTTATATCGTTTATTTATTATGCAAGGAGAGAGAGAGAGAGAAGGGAAGAGGGGGCTACTTGTAGACTATAAATGTAACAGTTAAATCGTTTATTTATTATGCGAGGAGAGAGAGAGAGAGAGAGTGTAGGAGCTATCTGTAGAATTTGTAGATTATAGCCTAAATGTTACAGTTACATCGTTTATTTATCATAACATAACAAAAGTGTGAGTAGAGAGAGAGAGAGAGAGAGAGAGAGAGAGAGAGAGAGAGAGAGAGAGAGAGAGAGAGAGAGAGGCATCTCTTGGCTGGTGTTAAGGAAGTGCTCTGTGGCACTCTGACATTTAAGGAAGAAATGTGGAAGAGCTGGTTGGTGTGAGGAGTAAATTTGATAAATAAACCTCATTCAAATGGCGAGACGGAAGTGGTTTGCAGCTCGTACAGTTTTCATGCCTTTAGCTGGGGCGCCGCGTCGTTTTCATTCTTTATAGAGCTTGTGGAGGAGCTGCCAGTGATGTGACGATGATTGCAGATGCAGACATTTTTATTTTTTATTTTTTTTAGGATTTTTTCGTTGGGAAAGACTCGGCAATGAATGAAATTTATAGGAGATTTGCACGTGCAATGTGGCGCTCTATATTGTTGTGGCTGGTTTAGTTTTCTTGGGTTTTGCTTCTTCATATTGTGGTAAACATTGTTTTGAGTGAGGCACATTTTTTTTGTGAATGAATAACACAAAATGTCGTAAATTGATATATTGATAGTATTTTTTATTTTGTAGTTTTTTTTTTATTCCATTCTTTGCTCTGACTGAAAAATACTTGGTAGACAAATATATGCGTATGCGATGATTTATTTGTTTTTCTTGGGAAGTTGCGAGAATAACTCTCTCTCTCTCTCTCACGTATTCAATGCATCGCCTGTTGTGGCATTTTATGCTGAAGTGATTTTTAGCTCTTGAGATGGCTAGAAGTTTTCGGTGCCTACTGTTATGACTTGGCCAGTCATAACAAAGTTGTTTACTTTATCGAATGTTTGCTATATGTGAGCAGTTTACGTCGCGTGGTATGTTTCTTGACGTAGTGTTTACGTTCGTGTTTTGAAATTCGGAAATATATGAATGAAACTGTTAACATTCCTGTCGAAAAACGTTCGGGATATTAGGTCGTGGTTTTGGCTTTACTGAATTGCTTTGAAAGGTATGGAAGTCTGAATTACTTTGAAGGGTATGGAAGTCTGAATTACTTTGGAAGGTATGTTGGTCTATCTCATGTACAGAACAGAGGTCAGAAAAAGAAAATATGAAAAATTATGCATAAAAAACAGTTAATAAGTTTAAGATCTCTTTTTATGCAGTTCGACTGAATTGAGGACAAAGGTCTCTTTTTATGTAGATCGATTTAGTTCGGAATATAAGATCTCTTTTTATGCAGTTCGATTTGATTCAGAATAAATGATATCTCTTTATGCAGTTCGATTTGATTTAGAATGAAAGGTCTTTTTTATGCAGTTCGATGTTGCGGTTCAGAATAAAAGGTCTCTTTATGCAGTTCGAGTTGATTCAGAATAAAAGATCTCATTTTATGCAGTTTGATTTAGTTCAGAATGAAAGATCTCTCTTTATGCAGTTTGATTTGATTTAGAGTGAAAGATCTTTTTTATGCAGTTTGATTTGGTTCAGAAAAAAGATCTCTCTTTACGCAGTTCGATTTGATGCGGAATAAGAGTTCTCTTTTTATGCAGTTCGAAAGATCTCTCTTTATGCAGCTCGATTTGATCCAGAATACCTTCAGTTTTGGAAGCATAACTGCACACGACGGCCACCATTGCTTCAGAATCAACAAGACGACACTCACCGTCAGCGCCTTTGCAGGAGTAGTTAGCTAACGATTTGCTGCGATTGGTGGAAAGTGATGAAGTAATAATAATGATATCCCGTCCCTCGCGTGATGCGCTACTCATCACAATGATCATCTTCTTCATCGTCATCAGGCATTCATTCGATGTGGTTCCTCCTGCGGACGGCGAAGTGATAGTGATGGCATTTCGAGTGGGCCATGTGGTCGCCTGTGCGGTCGCCCGTGCATAAAGACGAGCTGGTTTATACACAGCTCCTGATCGCATTGGCCGTCCTCTGTAATTAATGGTTTGGTATCGCATGTCTTGCGTAAGAGGTTTTTTTTTTTTTTTATTTTGGAAGCGATGACGGAACATTTGCCTATCAGGTCTTTTAGAGGGATTTTTTCATGTTGGAATCTTTTTTTCCTTGTTGGAATTGATGACGCAACGTTTGCCTATCAGGGCTTTTAGACTGATTTTTTTTTATTTTGGAATCGATGAGGGAACATTTGCCTATCAGGACTTTTAGACTGATTTTTTTTTATTTTGGAATCGATGAGGCAACATTTGCCTATCAGGGCTTTTACTGTTTTTTTTTTTTTTTTTTTTTTATCGATGAGGCAACATTTGCCTATTAGGGCTTTTAAGAGTTTTTTTTTTTTACGATGGAATCAATGACGCTTTGGAATCAGTGACGCAACATTCGCCTATCAGGGCTTTTATTTGTGGGGGTGTTGTGGGATTTTGGGTCCCCCGGTACTTTTATCTGTGGTTTTTTTTTTGTGGGTTTATAAATGTGGGGATCATTTCCTTCATGAAGTTTTTACTCGTCATATCGTCAGACAAGGCGTGCGGTTTTTATGGCGATGTGTTGGTCTGCAGCAGTGAAATGTCAAGAAGAGAAAGTCTGCCATTGATGAATGGGTTTTATATGTTTCAGTAGCCGCTATTATTCTTTCCTCGATAGGTTTTGTGATTGTACGTGTCGGTGACAGTCGCAGACTAGGAAATACCTGGTAATTGTGCTCGTGAGACTGTTACTTTTGGTAATTGTGCTTTTGGTTATAATTTCATATTAGGTAGGTTGGTTATTTTCGTGTGGTATTTGACGACAGTAGGCTAAAACCCGAGGCAAATATTGTGAATTTTTTTTGTAATTTTAACGTCATAAAATGTTTTGGGCTTTGTAAATCGTATTATAGTACATGGTGTTAAACATTGAATATATATATATACCATGGATTATATATATGTATACATAAATATATATATAAAAAAAAATATATATATATATGCGTAGTGTGTAGAGTATATATATATGTATATGTATGTATGTATATATGTAATATGTATGTATAAAACCTTGTAATATTTTTATGGTGTTGAGACCGAGACGAGAGCGGGCTGCCTAGCGTTAATATACTTCACACTTTTAGAGTGATGAAAGACCCCAATCCTGAAAAGAACTGAATTAAGTTGTCCGCAGTTGAGTAGTATTTGGGTGTTTCTTTATGGTCACTGCTGGATTTCCAACTTTTGTAGTGTACGTGAATTGCCTTTGGGCAGATGGTGGTGACCACTTTGGCTAGATGAGTGTTGATTCTCTCTCTCTCTCTCTCTCTCTCTCTCTCTCTCTTCTCTCTTTGACTAAATGCTACGTGCGGTAGTTGATTCAAATTGCAGTTTTAGATTCGTAAATATTGTTTATTTAGCTGCAAGTTTTTGGATTGCTGATATATACATACAGTACATACATTATATATACTGTATATATATATATATATATATATATATATATATATATATATATATATATATATATATATATATATATATACGTATATATACACACCTATATATATGTGTGTGTATAGCCTATATATACACACCATGTATTGCATGTAAACTTTTTTCGTAATATCCTTCTGCTGTCATTTGTAACCTAATTTCTGTATCGAGCTTGGGAATTCCTGCCAAAAACTAGAATGAAAGCAAGAGGCTGGCTCTGCATATTGCTAAAATTGAAGTTGAAGGCTGTCAGCTCTTGACAGATCCTGCGGG
>NC_089793.1:2670323-2687823 GCF_040412425.1 Macrobrachium rosenbergii | reverse complement strand
TTGTGTCATTACTTTGGTAGCGTGGTAGTCTCTCTCTGTCTCTCTCTCTCTCTCTCTCTTTCGTTACGTCCGTTTGCAGTATTATGTAGCACATATTATAAGTAGCTTCATTCATTATTCTTATTTCTCTCTCTCTCGTTACGTCCGTTTCTCTGTGTTTTAAGTAGTTTTCTCTCTCTCTCTCTCTCTCCGTATGTGTGTGTGTCTGTCTTCTGTCTGCATTGCAGTATTGTGTAGGACATATTTGAGTAGTTTCCATTCATTATTTTCTCTCTCTCTCTCTCTCTCTCTCTCTCTCTCTCTCTCTCTCTATTTAAGTGTGGAAAACAGAGAGTGAATTTTGAAAGGAGTTTTACTCCTGGCAAAGCCATGATAGGACAGGATTTTTAGGCCTAAAGGATAAACGTATGGTAATGCGATCCGATTAAATTCTCGGTACCAGCGGGTACCGTCAGGAATCTCTACCACCGTCACTTCTGCTCCCTCCTCCCTCCCGCACCATAATACTTTTTCCACCATCATCATGGTTTAGGGCTGGTGGGCTTATAGGCGTCGAATTTTAAATGGGAACGGGGTAGTGTGGTTTATTTTCAGTAATATACAGGCTATGTATACAAGACATACACACATTACACACACACACACACACATATATATATATATATATATATATATATATATATATATATTATATATATATATATATATATATATATGTGTGTGTGTGTGTGTGTAAATATACGTGTGGTTGGTCTTTAGCTAATTGACTCCATACGTGACTGAGTGAAGTTGCTGCGGATGGTTAATATCTTGTTGACTGTCATTACACACTCTTCCCTTTTCTGTCATACTTTTTCAGTCACTACAATCAATATTTCATTCTAGACGCTCGGATCAAAACATGATTATTTATATGGACACAGGTATTTTGTCTTGTCCATTGCATTGTTTACATTTTTTGTTATATTGCCTAGGTGCTTTGGGGTAACGTTTAGTTTTAACTGTGTAGACCAGTCAGTTTCTCATTCACCGCTTTCTGTTAATCTGAACTGTTTTAGTCTGTGTTGTTACCAGTTATCGTGGTTCCTTGGTCACCGATGGTCTCGGCTATAAATGTTATTATAACATTAGTTCTCTGATACGATTCAACTGTGATGGTTATATTAGTTCAAGGTTCGTTATACCATTGGTAAGAGAGATAAAAATGGGCTTAAATATTGTAGTAGGCTAACAATAGTGTATACAGACGTTGTATTACTGGGGAGCACAAAAGAAGACGGTAAGTTCCACAACTCGTTTATGTTTAATCGGCGATTTTTATATGTAGAATTTTATTGTATTTCATCCTAATGTCGAATTGCATAATGGCTTCCCCGAATGTGCGGCATCATTAATATGGATATGGTAGTCTGCTGAAGGATATGTAGGTCCTGCATACGCCCTGTGGCGATCGCCGACGTCCTTCGCCGGTCATCAACGTCCTTTGGTGGTCGTTGACGTCTCCCAGCCTTGGGAACTTCCTCGTCTAGCCGTTACTCCTTCGTCAGAGAGATCCTAGCGAAGGGTTTTTTCCCAACCGTCACTCCTTCTGAGAGATCCTAGTGAAGGATTTGTTCCCAGCCGTCACTCCTTCGGAGAGATCCTAGTGAAGGATTTGTTCCCAGCCGTCACTCCTTCGGAGAGATCCTACTGAAGGATTTGTTCCCAGCCGTCACTCCTTCGGAGAGATCCTAGTGAAGGACTTGTTCCCAGCCGTCACTCCTTCTGAGAGATCCTAGTGAATGATTTGTTCCCAGCCGTCACTCCTTCAGAGGGATCCTAGTGAAGGACTTGTTCCCAGCCGTCACTCCTTCTGAGAGATCCTGATGAAGGAATTGTTTCCACAGTCCCAATCGCGTCTCTTCGTCTGTCTGCCCTTCGGGAATTTATAGCTGTCACCGCCGCTTGTTTACTTGATCCTGGGGCGAGGTTTGGACGGCCCCTCTCGAAGGGACTCCGCGGAACCGTCTTTAAACACCGTAGACGGGTCGTTTACGGAGGTGGTAACTGACGGTTTTACTCGCCGGCGTTATTATGATAGCTGGGACATTAGGTCCTTTTATGACGGTTTACGGGGATGGCTTCTGGTGCCGTGGTCTGTTATGTTCCCCGAGAGAGAAGAGAGAGAGAGAGAGAGAGAGAGAGGAGAAAAAATATCACATCCCAACATCCTGTTATGTTTCATAATTGATCGGAGAGAGAGAAGGAGAAGAAGAAGAAAATTATCACATCCCAACATCCTATGATCTGTCATAATTGATCTGAGAGAGAGAGAGAGAGAGAGAGAGAGAGAGAGAGAGAGAGAGAGAGAGAGAGAGAATTGTCACATCCCAACGTCCTATGATCTGTCATATTTGATGAGAGAGAGAGAGAGAGGGAGAATATTTCTAGAACGGTTACGCCCCACCATTCCGTGATCCGTCATAGGCTAATTGTGACAGAGAGAGAGAGAGAGAGAGAGAGAGATTTTTTTTTCGACCCAAAATCATGACGGCTCTCTTCCTCCATATTATTCTGTACGTTTCCTAAGCTTAGTTCATTTGTTGTGCCGATGATTTAGGTGTGATTCTGTGTACCTGCCACTGACAGCCTGTGGCACAGCCTCCAGACATTCTCCTGCACAGCCAGCCACTTCCGGCCTACATTGCAACCTCTTCTGTTCTCAGAGTGTTTGTTTTCTGTTGTATTTTATCATGAATCCCCTTTAATAATCTTCTATTGAATTGCGGTCTACATTGCAACCTCTTCTCCTCTCTTCTCTTATCATCTCTTCTTTTCTCTTCTCTTCCTGACTTGCGTGACAACCTCTTATCTTCCCTTGTCTTGTCTTCTCTCACTCCTTACTGTTTTTGTGTGTATATTGCATTTTTTTCATAAATGCCTTGTAATAATCTTCTGCTTAATTCCGGCCTACTTGCAACCACTTCTCTTCTCTCCTCGTCTCTCACTCCTCTTCTCTCCTCGTCTCTCACTCCTCACAGTTTTTGTCTTTTCTGTTGTATTTTTTCGTAAATCCTTTTTAATATTTTTTATTTAACGTTTTTATTTTTTGTGTTTTCTGTGTTGTTTTTGCCAGTAATCTCTTGTTGCTTATCTCGTATGGAATGTAGTTATTTTCATTAGGTATTAAACAAGGTATAAAAGTACCTTTATTTATTCATAATTAAGTCATAAGGTAATTTGTTTTGAAGTGGTTGTAGATACTTTATGTGACAATTGAAATGAGTTTAGTATTAATTCAGAAAAAGGTTGATAACCTTGTTCATTATGTAGTCATTGCGTGATTCATTCATTCATTCATTCATTCATACAGATGACCACAGTATTATTTTTACTGTTCTTATGTCGAGCTATTCATTCGTGCTGGCAGAGGATAATAGTTCTCCTCTTAATGTCCTTGGCTTATGATTTAGAAAGGGGAAAGCAAGTATTAGGGCTGCTGAGTAACGTAACGATGTTATAGTCTCTGATGACTTTTGAAAGCACTAGACTCTTGCAGTGTGTAAATGCTGGACGATGTCATATTGGATTACACCGTTGTATGTATGATTATCGAACGCGGGTTTATTAGGTGGCAGAGAATTCAGCAAGTGCGCTTCTTTTCTTGATATACATATTGGTATCACAAGCAGGTCGATTAAGAATTGCAGCCCAAGCAGCACATTTAGTGCTGGTTTATACCCTGCTTCATCTCAAATACGACAGCTGTGAGTACATTGCATAAATCTCAATTAGGTGAATGATAAAGTTGTATTCGGGTAACGAATTCAAAAGGTTATTGCTTGCAGTTTGAATGTTGTCATATTCAGTTATCCCATTTCCCAGATCTTTACTACTTCTTAAACTTAGAAATAATTTTTATTATAATGGAAGGTATGTAATATATTTTTTGGAAGTTGGTTGCTGGTGACGCCAATTCATTCATTCAGCAAATCAATAGTGCATGAAGGAATCCTTGTTTTTAAGATTGTACATTTTCCCCCAATCAGGTATCGCCTATTATTTTCGTTGGCACAAAATACTTTCTAAGATATTAGCATTAACTGATTACAAATCCCAAAGACTACAAGCGCCTGAAACTAGAGTCCGATTTGCTTACAATTTCACGGCTCCATAATCTTCCCTTTTACGTCGACCAGTTAATATCTCCCATTTCCTTTTACGGGAAGCTTTTGTGGTAGGGCTGCGTTAATCTCTTCAACTTTTAACAAGGTAAGCTCTGACTTGCTTACAGGTGTTGGCAGAATGAGTTGAGTTGTCAAGAGTTGCGATTCGTGAACAGTCTGGAGGAATGTTGTTTTAGCCTAGGCTGGAAAGAATCTCTTCAGAACAATTTATTAAAATAAAAAAAATATACTAAATGTACGCTTTGACATTCCAGGAAACTTAGAACAGTGTCCTTGTTTTTTTTTCTCTTTGGTTACTTCTGACGTCAGCTGATTTTGACGTAAGGAAATGTCAACTCATTACTGGCCTTTTTTCTTTTTTAATTGAAAATTAAAAAAAAACTTAATTTGTGCCTGTTAACTAAACTCCCTCAATTTATTCTTAGCATCATTGCTGGAAAGCTTCAAGGAACTCGCATCTTTAAAGTTCATGTAGCTGAAAGCTATTACTGGGGATGTTATCAGACCCCTGAGAGCCCACATGTTCCCACTCACAGAGAGAGAGAGAGAGAGAGAGAGAGAGAGAGAGAGAGAGAGAGAGAGAGAGAGAGAATGGGGGTGGGGAGGCGACCTGCTGGGCCTGTTTTTGTACCTTAGCAGCAATCGAGGTTACAGTACCCGAGGTTGAATGTTTTTATTTAATTACGGTCTCGTGTAACATTTGATTTTGCACTCTTCATAATTTGCTCTCCAGTAGGAAGGGCGTAATTAGTTATGCCCTCATGAACTCGGGTGCAAAGGCAGCATAATTATCGGCGCTCTTTTACGCGTGATTACAAAAGCAGGCGTGGGCAAGATAATTAGTTTTATTCTTTGAAAGTTTAAGGTATTACCTGTTTGGTGTAAAGGTAGAAATTTTGACTTTTTCGAAAGCTACTTTGATGCCATCCATATTTTACTATTTATTATTATTATTATTATTATTATTATTATTATTATTATTATTCAGAAGATGAACCGTATTCATATGAAACAAGCCCACAGGAACCATTCACTTGAAATTCAAGCTCCAAAGAATATGGCGTTCACTAGAAAGAAGCAATGGAAGGTATAATAAGAAATGCAGAAAGAAGTGTTCGGTTATAATAATCCAAAATACACAAATATGTACATGAGCAAAGCTGCCGTTTAACTTACGTTGTTTGTGGAACTTCTTTCATAACCTGTGATCAAATACCTGTACTTCTTGGCAGTATTGATTGATGGCGGAAATGAGCAAATTAAGTGCACCTCTTTGCACGCCATTCCCGGGCCACCAGCTGTTTATTCCCCCGAATGAAGCAAGGCGAGGCTGTAGGTGGCGCAGTGTAAAACCTCTTCCCATTTCAAACGCTTCAGGAAAGTGGCCGGGCGGAGATAGTGAAAGAGAAATTTACCGTCATTATCATCACGAAGCCTCCGTTTTGAAGAGGTCGTTAGCATAACCCGGGTCAAGTGGCTTCCGCTCCTTTTAAACTGCTGCGATGGAATCCGGGTTGCGCTGTGGATGTTTGAGAACGGCGTGACATAGTAAGAGATTTGGGATGCGGTTTTGTGTGTTCGTGTGTGTGTGTGTGTTTCTGTGTGTAAGGGCCGTTCCCATGGTCCTGGTAAAAGGTTGGGTACGCTAATTTTTGTTATTTTGATCTTTCTATTCATAAGAAATTGTAGATTTTTATATTTTCGTGACGCAGAGGATAAACTTACTTCCATTTTATTTACATATGGCAACGATACCTCCCCTTTCCTACTACCTCCAGGAGTTAATTTATTTTTATCTCATTGTGGCTATTTTCCAGATAAAGAAAATTCCCCGTAACTACATTTCACCGATTAGATCCCCCGCCTTAAAAAAATATTATTTTACATTTGCTAAGGCAGATTTAGGGGCATCGTTGCCTTTAGCACAAAACCTAAAGAAAAACAAAATTGGGTGGAAAATTCAGTGGGCCTTTCTAACTCCCTTCTTAAAGTAGAGAAAGGTACACAACGGATAAGTTTTCTGTATGCTGTACTCAGCTGTTAAGAGGCCTCGATTTAACTTGCCATTGCAGTTATATAATAGATTATACAGTGCTCCTTATATACTACAGGTGTTCTACAAAAAAATGTTAAACGCAATTAATCCAACGGTTCATTAACTGACATGCCTTACGGGTCATAGTGTAAAAACCGGTATTACAGGCCTGGAATCTGCTTTTTGCTAAAGAAGGTTAGAACGTAAATATAAGTTTAGTATTTAGGTGAGGAAAATGGGATTCTGATATCAAGATTTTATATATATATATATATATATATATATATATATATATATATATATATATATATATATATACATGTGTGTGTGTGCATTTATATATATGTATATTTTTTATGTATATATTATATATATATATATATATATATATATATATATATATATATATATATATATATATATATATATATATATATATATATATATATATATATATATATATATACATACATACATATATGTATAATTTGATTTTTATGATTCAGAACTATATTACTTGGATTTAAATTACAACCTTCAAAAAAGCACATTAGAATGAGTGTGTTAAATTCCGTTTCAAGTGCTTTGTATCCTCGACAATTGTACTGTAATTGCATATGATCCATGCTGTTTTAACAAACACATTTGATCGCAAGGAGACACACTCCTATCACCTTTGTTTCCATATATTTATTTAGCCTTTTCAGATTATAACTTCATTGCCGTCTGCAGACTGCATGTCTTTTCATACTGTGACGTTTGTGCTTTTAAAATGCTTGAAAGCCGCAAGCAAAGAAATACACGCACTCGCTTCTCGTACGAACGCCACTTGTATATTATGAAAACCTGCCAGCAGTTTGCTGTTCCTTCTTATCAAAACGGTTCTCGTGGGAGCTTCTTGTGTTTGTAGTGGAATTTGACGAGATAACTTCAAGAGAGCTGTCAGACGAGGCCTTTGAAATTGAATGCCCTCTCTCTGCCTGGTCAGGGCGTAGTCTCGAGTTTAGGTTTCAGTAGCACAAATTACTGCCGTTGTGGAGGCTGTTGGGATATTTGTATCCCGGGTAATTTAGTTATTATTTGGTGGACTGACTAATTTAGTTATTATTTCGTGGAGTACTTTGTAATAAGAAAATGGTAGTGAAACGTACAGTAAGGGCGTATTCATTTGCATTTCTGTTTGAGAAATTTAAAACATATGTATATTATATATATATATATATATATATATATATATATATATATATATATATATATATATGTATGTATGTATGTATGTATGTATATATAATGTGTGTATATGTATATGTATGTGTTGGTATCTCTCCTTGCGTTTACTCTGTATTGCTTTTCGATGTTTTTATTTGAAGAATGATCTATACAGTGCCTCCCAGTTTTCCGTCTTTCTGTTTGTGTTACGTAATTGTAATCCCCGAAGAAGACAGAACCTTCCCTAGGCTTATTGGCTGTCGGGGCAGCTGCCTTACCTGTCGTCCGGAGATTGAAAAGCCCTCAGAAAATCCTCAATCCGGATTTAGTCCGGAGATTACTCGTGTTGACGCCTTGGCCAATCTCGTCTTCCCGATCGAATTGTAATTTTTATTGCTTCTCTTTGTTACGTTTTTCTTGTTCCTTTAAGTTCGCAATTTGCGTGGGTTTGTTGTTTCTCAGTTTTTATAGTCCTCGGACATAAAGATTCTCGACTTTCATCGTTATTTTCTTGGATCTTACAATATTTTTAAACGTATTTTTTGTTGTTCTAAAATTCGTGTCGTTTTATTCTTTTAATAATTTGATTTCTGCGTGTTTGTATCATATCGGAATTCTCTCTTGTGATGATGTTGACTGTATAGTTTTGATTTTTTCCAAGCCATTTCGTATGTAGATCTTTAATAAAAGAGAGTGATCTCCCTTTTAGGCCTATTGGAAATTAAAATTCTGATCATTTTTATATCTTTGTTTTAATTAAATGTCAGAAATTATTATCAGGTGCAACTGTGAAATATTTGCAGGCGTAATCTTATCAATAAATAGTCATTACAAAAATTAGTTGACCGATATTTCGCGTTAGGACATTAAGGAGAGAGAGAGAGAGAGAGAGAGAGAGAGAGAGAGAGAGAGAGAGAGAGAGAGAGAGAGAGAGAGAGAGAATAATGCTATGAACAATATGTCGGCTTTTATTTTTATGCTTAAGCTAGTTTTTTGCTTAGCTTTTTGTTATGACTGATATGTGTTTTATGGGATTAGAGAGAGAGAGAGAGAGAGAATAATGCTATGAATAATAATATGTCGGCTTTTATTTTTATGCATAAGATAATTTGTTTAAGATTTTTGTTATGACTGATATGTGTTAGGGTATTAGGAAGAGAGAGAGAGAGAGATATAATAATAATATATAGGATTTTATTCTTATACTCGAGTCGACTTTTTTTTTATTATACTTACGACTTAATTTACCGATTCACTCATTTGAGGCGGCTGTTAGCTGTCATCCGCTCTTCATTTATCGTTCCCATTAGGCAAATAAGCAGCGCGTCGCAGGGCAATAAATTATCGCGGGCCAGTGGCTGCTGAGAGAGGCGAGAAAGTGTAAAACTTTTTCTCTCTCTCTCTCTCTCTCTCTCTCTCTCTTATGAGTAGAGCGCCTTTAAGAGCCGATTCTATTTACTTTGGAGTGGGGTTTTCGGTCTTAGCGGCGACGAATTTGCGATGCTAATTGAGAAAGTGATGAAATGGTCTCAGAGCGTGGTCTGTTTCTTAGACCATTCTTCTCTTTTTTTTTCTTTGACCGTGGTCTCTTTTTCTTAGACCATTCTTCTCTTTTTTTCTTTGACCGTGGTCTCTTTTTCTTAGACCTTTCTTCTCTTTTTTTCTTTGACCGTGGTCTCTTTTTCTTAGACCTTTCTTCTCTTTCTTTTTTCTTAGACCGTGGTCTCTTTTTCTTAGACCATTCTCTTCCTTTTCTTAGACCGTGGTCTCTTCCTTAGACCATTCTTCTCTTTTTTCTTAGACCGTGGTCTCTTTCTTAGACCTTTCTTCTCTTTTTTTTTCTTAGACCGTGGTCTCTTTCTTAGACCATTCTTCTCTTTTTTTCTTTGACCGTGGTCTCTTTTTCTTAGACCTTTCTTCTCTTTTTTTTTCTTAGACCGTGGTCTCTTTCTTAGACCATTCTTCTCTTTTTTTCTTTGACCGTGGTCTCTTTTTCTTAGACCTTTCTTCTCTTTTTTTTCTTAGACCGTGGTCTCTTTCTTAGACCATTCATCTCTTTTTCTTAGACCATTCTCTTCTTTTTCCTAGACCGTGGTCTCTTCCTTAGACCATTCTTCTCTTTTTTCTTAGACCGTGGTCTCTTTCTTAGACCATTCTTCTCTTTTTTCTTAGATCGTGGTCTATTTCTTAAGCCATTCTCTTTTTTCTTAGACCGTGGACTCTTTCTTAGGCCATTCTCTTTTTCTTAGACCGTGGTCTCTTTCTTAGACCGTGGTCTCTTTTCTTAGACCGTGGCCTCTTTCTTAGGCCATGGTTTCAGCAGTCTTACGTGAGAAAATGCGAGCGAGGTAATTGAGATGACTTATTCGTTGTGAGATGACAGCGTTTCATTATGGGGCATGGGGGAAATTGGAAGAGAGAGAGAGAGAGAGAGAGAGAGAGAGAGAGAGAGAGAGAGAGAGAGAGAGAGGTGCAGGAATGATAGGATGGATAAATGAGAAAATACGAACAATATAATTGAGAATTCAGATGACAACATTTCATAATCATTTATGAAGAGAGAGAGAGAGAGCTCAGAAATAATAAATAAATGAGAAACAACAAACAAAATAATTAAGCTTTCATAATCATATATGAAATAGCGAAAAAGTATGTAATGCAATAAAAAAATGTATAAGAGTTTGGACGGTCGTTTACAGAAGTCCTTTTTCTATACAATTTATCAAGACTACTGATACTACCGACAACAGGTGCAGCTGTTAACCAATTCATTATAAGTTTTCCATAGGTACTTATAGCGCAAATTAATATTGTTCAGCAATATACGATCAAACGTCAGTACGTAGATGGGACCCTTCAACCGTTCATTACAACCGCACTTCAGGCCTTGAAACTGTTATCCAAATTTTATGTTAACGGTCGCTTTAATGCCCCTAAGTAATGGTGAACTGCCGTTAATCTTACGTTTAATTGGGTAATATTCGCCGTATGCAACGTCTCTTACGCATTGCTGGTTGAGAGAACTCTCTCTCTCTCTCTCTCTCTCTCTCTCTCTCCATATATGATTATGAGATATGTCATCTGAAAACTGAATTATATTGTTCGTTTTTTCTCATTAATTTATCCTACCAATTCTGCACTCCTCTCTCTCTCTCTCTCTCTCTCTCTCTCTCTCTCTTCCTATATGGTTATGAAATGTTATCTGAAATAACTATTATATTGTTCATTTTTTCTCATTCATTATCTTAACGTTTCTCTCTCTCTCTCTCTCTCTCTCTCTCTCTCTCTCTCTCTCTCTCTCTCCTCTCCGTATATGGTTATGAAATGTTATCTGGAATCTCTATTATATTGTTCATTTTTTCTCATTCATTTATCTTAACGTTTTGCCCCTCTCTCTCTCTCTCTCTCTCTCTCTCTCTCTCTCTTTACACTGAGTGTTCCTAGATTTCTCGAATTTATAGACCGTTAGA
Source organism: Macrobrachium rosenbergii (assembly GCF_040412425.1). Lineage (NCBI taxonomy): Eukaryota > Metazoa > Arthropoda > Malacostraca > Decapoda > Palaemonidae > Macrobrachium > Macrobrachium rosenbergii. The sequence continues at coordinate 2,676,943 of NC_089793.1, read as the reverse complement.
GTTGCGTGCCAATAAAGCCTTAAGAATTCGCGCGTAAGGTCCGTCATCCCATTACTTGACTATAAGATATTAACCCTTACGGTCCCTTTGCTTTTAAGTGTGAATTGGTACTACCGTTCCTCCCTTCGTCAAGAGTTACCGGCTGGATACAGTCCTCAGTTGAAACAAATGACATAATAAACCCATTCTCTCTCCCTCCCTTCGCAACCTGGGCAAATACTGGAGGAATTTGTGTCTGGGTCGTATACTTCCAACAGATCTTGTGGGGGTGGCCATTTTGATATTTACAGTTCGGAAGGGGTGAATGATATTCCCTCTCTCTCTCTCTCTCATCCAAAATTTGAAGAGCCTCCCAAATACTGTGAAAATATGTTCTCTCTCTCTCTCTCTCTCCAAAATGTGAAGGCCCTCTTATATACCATGATGGTAATCTTTCTCTATCTCTCTCTCTCTCTCCTCAAAATCTGAAGGCCCTCTTATATACCATGATGATATTCTCTCCCTCATCTAAAATTTGAAGAGCCTCTTAAGTACCGTGACAGTATATTTCTCTCTCTCTCTCTCTCCAAAATGTGAAGGACATCTTATATACCATGATGGTATTCTCTCTCTCTCTCTCTCTCTCTCTCTCTCTCTCTCATCTCTCTATCTCTCTCTCTCCAAAATGGTAGGACATCTTATATACCATGATGGTATTCTCAAAATGTGAGGTGGGGGGCATCTTATATATCATGATAGTATTAAGAGGCATTTCATCTGTATTTCCAAGTAGGTGGTATGTGTTTGTGTGTGTCCTCAAAATAATTTATGCAGCTTATGGCTACAATATGTGAAGCAGTAATATAAGAAAACATGGGATGCGTTGTTAGATATGACTTGCATTGTTGTCTTATGTTAAAGTCGTGTTGAAAGGGGTTGGAAGTCTTTTATATGTATAGTGGATAGAAAATCTTTTACGTACTTATTTCCCAGAAGATTTGCAGGACTCGGATGTCTTTAGTAATATGGTAATGTATGAATGTAGGAATGCCTTATATTTAAATGATATTCTTTTTTATGTTGTCTGTTGGTTTATTTCATTGCAATGACATGCATATGACATGTAACGTTGGTGTATCCCCTTAGGCTATCTTTGTCACACACACACACAAATTTTGACACGTTACATAAGGATGAATGCACACACGCTAATTACGTTTCTTGATGTCCCGCTAGACTCTAAATACAACAGTCGCAGGATCACTCTATATCAACCCGCGACACGTATTGACCTGATTGTAGTTTTTACAAACCCATCGAGAGCTGGGAGGTGGGAAAAAAAAAAAACTTACGGAAATACGCATCCGCAGGCTCTAAAATCAAATATTTACCTTGTGGTCAGCCCCTTTTATGTAGGTCTTGGGAACTGGGCCACTTTTCGGCGTGTCTGTATGTGAAGCGTTGTTGTTACACTTTGCGGGCGGTTTTCGGGTGCAGGGGCGGGGGTGGGAGGATTGAGGAGGTGTGGGTGGATGGGTTGGTATAAGGGCGGGGGCGGGGGTGGAACTGAGCTGGAAGTAACACTGTTTCGGAAGTTGCTCCCAGTTATTAAGGGTGAAATTTCTTGGGACTTGCCCCCGCAGGGGACGTCCGTGCTTAGGAAACGATTATATCTGTCGATATCGGTGGTGGCTTTAGTGGTTTGTGATTTAGCAATTTCGTAGCGGTTTTTTTTATAATGTACATGAGGATCCAGAGCATGTTTTTTTCTAATTTTTTTTATATTTGTTGCTATGATGTTGACATGATTTCTCCAGATGTTTCTGATGTGTTCATCCTCGATTATATTTTTGTGTTCATTTGCATTGTTGACTGAGGTCTAAATAAGGAGATGGATTCATTAATTTCATAACATATTTTCCATGGATTTTTTTTTTCTTGACCTCACTGCATTTCGCCTTGAGTACTTTATAAGGTCACGATGTGGTTTCTGCGTGTTTGCTCGTAACAGTGGGTGTGTGCCTTTTTTGGCAAGTGGGTCTCGACTTATAATTTTACACGTACACGCACAGACATAACTGGATTGTGGACACACACCATATATATATATATATATATATATATATATATATATATATATATATAATATATATATATATTTACACTATTGTTTATGTTTATTATACATCCCCTTATATATATACACAAAAAAATTCCCATACATTAGGCAATGTATAAATATGTATAATCACAGTTCAGCTACTGAACGTTAGGATGTAAAATTGTTCATGCAAGACGCTTTAACTTGTGATAAATCATTTTGTGTACTGTACGTGTTTTATTATTTGTCAGGGCATATTTATTTTTATTTCCTACATTTTTCTCTTGTTATTTTCCATTTTTTTTTTTTTGTTACCTTCTGCCTGCCCTGGGATTTGTTTTTTTCGTTTGATACGTGTTTATGCATAAAACTAGAACGTTTGGTTTTTATGGACGCACCATTAAAAAATATTAGGGTAGAATCTCTCTCTCTCTCTCTCTCTCTCTCTCTCTCTGACTAGAAAATTTTGTATCACTGCCATACCATTGAACTTTATGAATGTAGAGTCTCTCTCTCTCTCTCTCTCTCTCTCTCTCTCTCTCGTCATTTCGCCGTTTTGGAATCACGACGTTGCCTTTTTTACAAATATTTTCAGCTGCTCAGTGAACAAAGGAATCGCCTTTATAAGCACATGCAAAGGAAAGCGAATCAAATAAAAAGGATTTTCTTTTTAGCAGTGGAAAGTTTGGCAATTCTCTTTGTGTTCTGGGGGGAAAGACTATAAAGTTCGAGCAAGCTTTAATTCGGCAGAGCTTTATTCATTCAGCTTTAAGTCAAAAATCCCCGTCCCGTCTGTTACAGTCCTCTCTCTCTCTCTCTCTCTCTCTCTCTCTCCCGTGAAATACAACACTCGGATGGCACTGAAAGACTTTTTGTTGTGTATTAATTAAGAAATGGACGCTTTCAATGGCGGGTTTTGAATGGACTTGAAGTTCTGCAAAAAAAATAATAATAATAAAAATGTTTTAAAGATACGCGTGGGAGATGGAGTTTAACCCAGTTATTTCGTTTTACTTATTATTTTTGTAGATTAATTGTTATGTGATTGTCTGTTTGTAATTTAGTTTATTTTATGTTTTTAAGTTTTTTTTTTTTGTGATTTTGACCATCCGTTCAGTTTTACTGTATTTCTCGATTTATTTTTGAGAAATGTTTGTTTTAGTTCTCAGTACTTATGTACAATCTATATTTTATTTCTTAACTTATTTTTGTGTAATCTTATTTATTCCCTAATTTATTTTTGTGAAGTGTTTGTTTTACTTGTCAGTTTGTTTTCGTGAAATGTTTGTTTTGTTTCTCAATTTATTTTGTGAAATATTTCTTTTATTTCTCAATTACTTTTGTGAAATCTCGTATTTGCTAATGATGTTGGGATACGATGCGGTAACGTGAAAGTAGAGAGTACTGCTGTGTGGAGAAGCGTTTCCCAACTCCTTTTTCCCAAATGATTTCTTGGGAAACGGTTTGCGCTTGTTTTGCAGTAACGTAACGATATATTTCACAGTAACGAGAACCCACCAGGACTCTTGCGTGCACTATTGTTAATTGCGAGATTACCTGGCCCTTTTGTACATTTAAAAAAGGGTGTGTTTGTTGTAAAAGGGTTACAGTATGTTAAGCCATTTTTTTGTTGCGTGAAAGTAAGGCTTTTAGAAGTAAATCTTTGCATTTTTTCAATGTCTTTTCCCTCGCTTTCGTATCCTTAAAGTTATTGTCTCTTGTGTGGGGTATTCACGTTTAGCTTTTAGTGTCTAAGCACTTTTTTGAGGGGATGGGTACTGTGTAGAGGTTACTTATATTTTTATATATTTATTTATTAATTTGTTGATTTTTTTCCTAATAACTGATCTCCTCTTTCTGTATTTCTTAATACCATGTTCTTTTGAAGCTTGAATTTCAAGTCGGTGGCCCCTGTGGGCTTGTTCCATATGAATGGGGGTCATCATCTGAATAATAATAATAATAATAATAATAATAATAATAATAATAATAATAATTAATAATAATAATAAATTTATTTATGTTCAGTATTGTCAAATGGGTTCTGACTTGGCTTCAGTTATGCAAATGTAGCCATACTTTTATGTATTTTATAGATTCTGTAACGTTTAGAAATTCTAAAACTGCAAAGATAAATTTAATTATGTATAGATAATTTGATTCTGTATGTAGGTACAGATAAAGCGCTCGAAGAAAATTTTCATTTTGGGAGTCGATGGCTGCCCATAGATAGACGCTCCTATTGTTTTCAGACGTTGCCCCTCCGGGACTGGGTGCAATATTGCAAGGAGATTGGTGACAAGGCCGAGGTCACAATATGTTGACCGTCCTTTATATTCGTCGTAAATTACAGGGCGGAGTTAAGGAAGGTCGGGAGTTATGACAGAGAAGGGGAGCGAGAGTGTAGGAATTGGAATTTAGACATAGGGGTTTTAGGAGCAAGCGGGGGAGGAGGGGGAGGGGGATGGAAGGTTGGCGGGTGGTAGGTGAAGAGGAGGAGAGGTAAAGATGAGGAAGATGTATGGAGGAGTTGACACGGGGATTATCATTCATCAAGAGGTTTAATGACGGTAATTATTTTTCACTGGATTTGGTTCTTATAGCTCCGTGGTTTAATTTCACTGGTGGCTGTGTGGTTTAAGGCGTCACTGTAGTCCTGAGTTCTTGTTCTTCCGTGGTTTGAGCCCACGAGACGACGAACTTATTGCCAACTAAAAAATTCCCCTTCGGGTAACATATATGAAAATATTTTCTTTCCGAGGTAGAGCGAATTGATATTAAAGGACATTTGTAGCTTTGTGCTTGTATATGAATCACGGTGATGTGGTAAATTAATTCATATATATGTATATATATATATATATATATATATATATATATATATATATATATATATATATATATATATATTTTTTATATTGTTTTTGTGTATATACTGTATATAATAACGGTGTGTGTTAGCACGCGCTGATGAGATCGTAAAGAACTAAAACGCATACACTTAGGTCGTCTCTTTTTAGAAGTACATAGTCTCTAATAGACTTTTACTCTTACATACAAGTTTCCTTCACGTTGCGCCGTTGAACTTCAGACTTATTAAGCGTCCTGTAAATTTTTATCGCCGCCTCGTAATGGCTTCGCTGAAATGACAAACTGATACCCAAGGTGGGGGAAAAAAAAGAATGTGGTCTCATTATTTTCATGGAATTTTTCCTGAGTGGTCTGTTTCAGGTATGCAAGGTCTCTCGGGTCCGTTTCTTCCTTCGTAAATTTAGAACGGGGATTTTATTTTTCTTATTTTGAAAAATACCACATTTTCCCGTGGAATATAACAGCATTTTAAGTGTGTCTTTTTTTTATGTAATTTGCATTTTGAATGTTCTCCTCGCGCTCTTTGATGTTTAATGGGAGCGTTTTGTATGTTTTTTTTTTTTAATGAGTTAAGTATTTCCGTTTCATTTATTCAGAATATCTTGTTTATTTAAATAGAATTTCACTTTAGGCCAAACGCGGTATGTTATGCTTCGGTGAGAAAAAACGTATTTCAGTTCATAAATATTATGCAAGTTTCCTTTAACTAAAATGAAATGTTAATTTGATCTAAGTTCCTAATGGTCTGACTGTTATACCACTCGATGGTTTCATTACGTCGATAAGAACATCGAAGGTACGTGGTGGAGAGAGAGAGAGAGAGAGAGAGAGAGAGAGAGAGAGAGAGAGAGCTAAGCACGGCTCTCTTATCCTGTGGTAAAATTAGCATAAACAAACGACAGTTGCTTATCAGTAGCCTTGTGGGGGTGTGCCGCCAGTGCACCTCATGAGTGCACTGTAGGCATTACTTAAAGGTTCTTCGCAGCGTCCCTTCAGGCCCTAGCTGTCACCTCTTTAATTCCTTTTGCTTTACTTCCTTTCATATTATGTCTCTTCTTACTTTTCACCTTCTCCTAACAATTGATTTATAGTGCAACTGCGAGGTTTTCCTCCTGTTACACCTTTCAAACCTTTTTATTGTAAATTTTAGTTTCATCGCTGAATGACCTCTTAGGTCCCAGCGCGTGGTCTCTGCCCTAAATTCTAGATTCTGAGTTCATATCGCAGGAGTGGCCAGAAGGGTCGAGTGAAATAGTGGAACAACTCTCTGCAGTGGCTAAAACGAAAAGGGGAAACCAAAAACCGGAATGGAGAAAAACAGCACTGGCTTTCGTTTCTGCTCGGCCTCGGCTCCGCGGAGCCATTGTTTGCCTTAACACCTGAGGTAACTCGAGGCAGGCGGGGAAATGTAAACAATCGGATTGCCCCATCTCGGAATCGTGCTGCTGCCCGGTCCAACATCCCCTCCTCCCTTGGTGGGCACGGTGTCATCCGAGAATCGTGCGCCCGATACCATTCCGAAGGAGTGAAGCGCCCCTCGCTGTATTGTTCTTTTCCGAGGTCGTGACTCCACTCCGTCGTCGTATTTATTCCGTGGGTCGTCTGGGGGTTGTGTTTTCTTTCGCTCCGAGATGACTTCATAGTCGTCTTCGATGCCCGGCTGTGGATC
>NC_089793.1:2657823-2665323 GCF_040412425.1 Macrobrachium rosenbergii | reverse complement strand
AAGCCATAACTCTCTCTCTCTCTCTCTCTCTCTCAGGGCGATAACGTCTAAGTTGTCATGTGTGTGTGTGTGTGTGGAGTGATTATGAGTAAGAATCCCGGTGAATGGAGGGACACAAGCTGTCTTGTGTGTCTGCACGCGCGCGCGAGCGTTGTGCTCATTCCCCTGCTTCCCACCCACCTCTCAACGGAAAATGGGATGGGGGGTGGGATTAGGGTGCAGGGAGATAGGGGAACTTTTAGGGGGGAAGGCTAGGGACAAGAAGGTTGCTAGGGATCATGGCGGGGGTGGGTGGGTGGGTCTTTGTCCCTAGGCTATTTCCCCTCTCTCTCTTTTTTCCCCCAGTGTGACCCTCGTACCTCATTGTCCTCAGGCTTTCCCCCTCTTCCGTCCGGTGTGTTTGTACTCCGCCAGTTCGGATTTTCCTCTCGCCGTTTTTTGTTTTTAGGTGAAAGTTCCAGTGTTTTAATCAGTTGTGCGGTTATTTTTTTTTTTTCAATATTAAAGAAATGACTTGATTTGTACGGAGTTATTGTCCTTATGGGTTGTTTCTCTAACAGTTGTGAGAATGTTGTGCGATTAGAACCTCAAGAGTTCAAGCGAGGATTCAGTGCATTACTACCCTAAAACAAGTCACCTTGTACTGATGTATTTCTCCGCTTTCTGTATTTCCCACTGTCTTCTGTAATTTCTTTCAAATGAACACCATATTCTTTGGAAGCATTCAGAAGAACACTATATGTAAAACTATATTATGATTATAATTGAAATGTTATTGGAATCTTGAATTTCAAGTCAATGGTAGTGTAATAGATATTGTATTTTCTTCAGGGAGAATGCAGTATTCAAAGCCTTTTTCCATAGTGTTAGTGGTGGGCAAAAGCTCAAGATTTTTACCAGCAATCCAGCATATGCAAGTTCTCCTATCACTAGGAAAGGAGTCAACGAAATTAGAAGAATAAATCAAGGTTAAGAGCTTAATATTTGTACCAACATTCCAACATCTGTAAGTCCTCTTCTTACTACGAAAGGAGTCAACAAGTTAGAAGAATAAGAGAAGAATAAAAGAAGAAGAAGAAGAAGAACCTGTATTTTCATCTGTATTTCCTGTGGCACGTTCGGCATCCATCCAGTTCCTCCTCCTCCCCCTCCCTCCCTCCCTCCCTTTGTCCTGCTCAAGCAACGCGCGAGTGTCTCATCCTCTGTGTCCATAAAGACATCGGTATTGGGTGAATGAACGAGTGGGGTCGGAGGGAGACGAAGGAAGACGTAGCCTCGTGTGGTTGTAGTTATTTTCTTTGGTTGTTTTAATATTGTTGTTGTTATTTCGAGGTAAATTTTTTTATTTTATTGTTATTAATCATGGTAATTCAGTGTGTTCATCATTTATCCCTGAGCTGTTATTTTTTTTTTTTTTTTTTTTTTAGTATACTGTATCTTGGATTATCTAGGTATTTCCCGCGTTCAGTTTCCCCCCTCCCCTCTGGTCGATTTTGAACCATCTCTCTCTCTCTCTCTCTCTCTCTCTCTCTCTCTCTCTCTCTCTCTCTCTCTCTCTCTCTCTCTCTCGGAAAGTCAGTTTCTTGTGCCATTCCGGGAAGAGGGCTGATATCGTAGTGAAACCAGTTTTGTTGGAATGGGATCCATTTATTCCTCTTAACTTATTCAGGGGGGACGGACATTCTTGTGGGGAGATAGGGGGAGAGATGTGTCCCCCCTCCCCTCAGCAACCTCGTCTTCTCGTTTATCCTAGAAATTACGCAGACTATGGTAGCCATATTTGGCTAATGAGAGAGAGAGAGAGAGTGAGAGTAGCCAGATTGTCTCGACTGTGATTCCTAAGGTTCCGGAGTCTTCCTTGAGAACGGAATGACGAATTTTGATGAGACGTTGTGAGAGTGACATCCATATTCATTTAGGGCTACAGAGATTTATCGTTGTTTTATTTATATTTATTTATTTAATTATTTATATTAATTTAATATAAATTAGTTATATTATGTTATTTAATTATTTATATTTATTTAATTATTAATAAATAGCTTAATTCAGTTAATTAAAATAAGTACCTTTTGATTTAATTAATTAGAAGTAAATACCTTTTAATTCAAATAACACTACTAATCAACTAGAATGACTTGCACTCGCTCGTCCACTATTTGATCGGATCCGGTTATCTGAACCAGAAATCCTAAACACTGAAGGCCGCTGTTATCAGCGATTCTGTTACGAAATATCCGGTTCTGATGTTCGACCGGGCCCGTTAATTATCGGATTTCACTGGCAGTACCTTTGTAGGTGTTAGTCCATTGTTGTGGGTTGCAGTTGGGGTAGAGAGAGAGAGAGAGAGAGAGAGAACTGATGCGAGTGTTCGGAACCCTTCAAAATGTATGCCAGCCACCATAAACACATCAGGGCCTCAGATGAGGTTTTCTTTGCTCTACGTGAGTAAAGATTCTCTCTCTCTCTCTCTCTCTCTCTCTCTCTCTGCTTAAAAGTCCTTGTTTGTTGAACTAACCAGTGGCTATCGAATGAAGTTAAAAGGGCTAATTAACTCCTTATCGTGGATGCTGTTCCCATTCTTCTCTTTCTCTCTCTCTCTCTCTCTCTCTCTCTCTCTCTCGCTTTAAATGAACGTTCGTAATCCAGTTAGTCAGCTGCTGCTTTGAATGTAGCAGTTGTGTTGATTTTTCATTGAAGACTTCTCTCTCTCTCTCTAATCTCTCTCTCTCTCTCTCTCTCTCTCTCTCTGCTTAAAATTCCTTGTTTGTTGAACTAACCAGTGGCTATCGAATGAAGTTAAAAAGGGCTAATTAACTCCTTAACGTGAATGGTGTTTCTCTCTCTCTCTCTCTCTCTCTCTCTCTCTCTCTCTCTCTCTCTCTCTCTCTCTCTCGCTTTTAAATGAACGTTCGTAATCCAGTTAGTCAACTGCTTTGAATGTGGCAGTTGTGTTGATTTTGAAGACTTTTTAACTTCTCTCTTTAATCTCTCTCTCTCTCTCTCTCTCTCTCTCCCTCTCTCTCCCCGTGAATGTGACACTGTGTGAGGATTTGAAGGCTTGTGTACACTGGATTGGCTTCTTGTTTTGGGTTCGTACGGTGTGATATGATTGATTGGCTTTCCATACAAAGCGAGTCTTGTATCCATCTCACTGTTGCGCACAAGTTTGTTTATGAGGAATTTATAAGCATAGTTTTTTTTAGTTTATTTCAGTCATAGGAATTTTAAACATTTTTTTTTCGGCAAACCTATCTTCCAATTATAGGAATTTATAAGCATATTTTTTTTATTTCAATCATAGGAATTTTAAACTTAGTTTTTTTTGGTAAATCTACCTTCCAATTAGAGGAATTTCTAAGCATTGTTTTTTTCTGTTAAAACTATATTTCACACATAGGAATTTATAAGCATAGTTTTTTTTTTGGTAAATCTATCTTCCAACCATTGGAATTTATAAGAATATTTTTTTTCTTTCTGTGAAAACTATATTTCACTTACAGGAATTTATAAGCATGGTTTTTGTGGTAAACCTATCTCCAATCATAGGAATTTATAAGAATAGTTTTTTTCTCTATGTTGAGACTATATTTCACTCATAGGAATTTATAAGCATGGTTTTTTCTGTTAAACTTATCTTCCAAATAGAAGAATTTATAAGCATATTTTTTTTTTCATGATTTCACTGACTTCTATGAAGTTGAGTATTAACTTTAGTATTTATCATCTATTATTATTACTCTGATACAGGAATGAAATTGAATAGCATTTTAATACAGAGAAATAATGTTTCATCTACAAGAAAATGTTCAAAAGTAATAAGGAAATTACAAATTAAAAATCTTTCAGAGGTAAAAATAATAAATTCCCTCAAATCATCTGGCGGTATTTATATCGGAACGTAATCGGGATGAATTGAGGTTTCAGTCGTTGTAATTAGAGGCTTATGAATGCAAATGGGTCTGGATATCTTTCCCCGTGATGTAAATGCGGTTTTGATAAGCCGCGCGGAAAAGTGCTCTCTCTCTCTCTCTCTCTCTCTCTCTCTCTCTCTCTCTCTCTCTCTCTGCCGGTTTAGCACTAATAGATCCGATTGCCCGGTAAGTTTCGTTTATTTTTTTTCATTATTGTGTGGATTAGTGCTTTTGACTGTATATTTAAAATCATATATAAAATTATATTTGCAATTTTTGGGGGGTTTAGCACTAATAGATCCGATTGCCCGGTAAGTTTAGTTTATTTAAAAATTTTTTTACTCATTAAGGAATGAATATAGTGCTACGGATATAGTGCTTTTGAGTGTTTTATGAACACGTTATATTTTATTCTTTTTTTGTTTGTTTAACATTAATAGATCTGATTCCCCAGTAAGTGTTTTTCTATTTATTCTTTATTCATTAAGGAATGGATTAAGTGCTGTTGTGTTTTTTAGTGTGAAGTTATTTTGTATGAGTGAATCATTTTGATTTTTAAGTGGTTTTCAGCTTATGGGTACGCATTTGAGATTAGATTATTATAAAGTTTTCAATTTAGCATCATCACCAAAAAGCAATGATTAGTTTTGCCATGGAAAACAATTGAAATTGGTATTGCCATTCAAAACAATGATTTGAATTAGTGTTGCTTTTCAAAACAACGATTGAAATTAGTATTGATTTTCAAAACAACTACTTAAATAGAATTGCCAATAGAATAAGCAAGACCTCGTGCAGAATTTATTTATTTCTGTTTTATTTGAAGAGAAGCCAAGGGGCATTAACATAAATCACAAATTAATTAATTGGCTTTCAAAATGCATCTCGTTAATTATAGCGGAATGATACGAGCATAATGCCGTATCCCCTTTGAAGGTGAATCAGGTTAATAGACGAGCTAATTAAGATAATTATGGGGACGAACAAGAAGAAGAAGAAGAAGAGTCTCTGGATTAAAAAAAAATTATGTTCGGAATGATCAGGCGAGTGGTAAGTAAGCTAGCATTAGGGAATGAGATTTCTGGGCAAAATATAATCCTGGACGGTAGGAGCTAATGACATTTCTCCCTCCTGCCCCTACCTCCTCTCTCCATCTTTCCTCCTCCTCCTCCTCCTCCTCCCCCCACAAATGTATCTTCTCAAAACTGCATTGAAACACGTGAATGAATAGCTTAACCGCGGCGTCTCTTCGTGGATTGCGTGCGTGGCTCAGAAGTTTGCGTGCGAGTTGCAAATTTTGCGTGAGTGGCCCTCTCTTGGTGGTCGTTAGTCACCAGATGTTTACATTGTCTTCTTCTTCTTCTTCTTCTTCTTCTTCTTCTTCTTCTTCTTCTTAGACTTCGTTCTTATTCGTGAGGAATCCTGACATGAATGTTTAAGCTCTTGTGTAGACTTCATTTTTATATTAATTGTTTGCATGTTTTTGTGCCCATAAAACTTGCGGCGCCAGTTTACATAAATGGATGAATCAGTCGTTTATTTCCTCATATCATGTTTCAAAGTCAAGGATGAGAATTTTTTTGTATTCCTCACTTTTAGTCATTTTGGTCTAACTTGAAGGAGGCCTGGTCAAGTATCTTGGACTATTAAAAAATCATTGGTGATAAAATGAACAGCCATGGTTTTGATGATAGTAATACTGATGGTGAAATTATTTGTAGTTTGTAAAACTATGTCAACAATAGTGATACTCATAATAGTAATGATGGTGTTGAAGATTTCTGCGGTATGTTTTCGTTCCTAGAAAACTTCAATTGAAGGAGGATAAGGAAGATATTTACAATGTGTAGTATAGCTAAGTTATGCCGTATGCGTAATAATGAAAATAACGTACGGCAATTACAGCAGCTGTAGTGATAGTAACGGCAATAATAATAAAGCTGTCTGTATAGCACCCATAACAGGCCCTGGTGAACGACCCCATTTTTCAAAATTATTTGACGCGAGTAAGAATATTTCGTAGAATTTTTTTATGGGATAATCTTAGCTCCTCCCGAAAGAGGGACTAAAGACCTGAACGAAAGCGAGCGAAGTTAAATGGTAAACTCTTCAAGAAAAAGCAGCGTCTTGGAGTATCTTGGAGCATCTTGGAGCATTGGCACCGCTGCCTCTCCTCCTCCTCCTCCTCCGCGCTCCAGCTGCCTAGAGTTTAGGAACTGTAGGCCTATGCCCAGAAAATGTTATTGTAGGCCGGCACTCAAGAAATGTCTCATTACTGCCACTCTCTGTCGTTTCTCCGCCTTTATGACAGATGACTGGTCCTATCTCCAGGCATTGGGCAGAGACTGGCCTCCTGTTGACAGTATGAAATTGAAAATTATGACCTGTCCTGGTTCTGGTGTACAAGGGGAGATTTTGTTTTAGGGACTCCTTAGAGTTACGGTGTATTTGTACCTTAATACAGTTTTAATACAGTTACATGTAGTATACTTGTTGTGTATACATTTGATTTTACTAAGATTATCATCTTTTTGTGTTTCGTTATTTTGCTAGTGTACTTTTTATTGTTTCTGTTGTATCTACATTTAGTATTTATGGAAGTGAGATGAGACATTGTTATTATTATTATTTTATTATTATTATTATTATTATTATTATTATTATTATTATTATTATTATTATTATTATGGGGTTTTAAGCTTACTGCTGGTATACGGCAAGAGATGAGTGAGGATCTCTCTCTCTCTCTCTCTCTCTCTCTCTCTCTCTCTCTCTCTCTCTCTCTCTCTCTCTCCCTATTTTTAAAGGGTAAACGGGCTTGTACAATGGACCGTCACATATAAGGGAGGAGGGGATAGCAGCACCATAGTCTTCTTCTTCGTCGTCAGTAATCTCCCAAGGGCAACAGTAAGTAGCGTTGTTAACGTCGTCCCTGTATTAGGTTATTTACCTAATGATACTCTCGAGCCCTTCTGGAGGAGGAGAGCCAGATAGGACTCGTTTATGTTCACTTGAAGTGAGCATTTGTCGTTCTTCTATAATATGCCCTTCTCCTCATTAAATTACCTCTCTCTCTCTCTCATTCCTCCTTTCTCTCTCACTCTCTTCTCTCCTCTTCTCTCTCTCTCTCTCTCTCCTCTCTCTCTCTCTCTCTCTCTCTCTCTCTCTCTCTCTCTCTCATTCTCTCTCTCTCTCTCTCTCTCTCTCTCTCTTAAATAAACCCTTCTCATCAAATTACCCCCCCTCTCTCTCTCTCTCTCTCTCCTTTAAATAAACCCTTCATCAAATTACCCCCCTCTCATTCCTTCTCTCTCTCTCTCTCTCTCTCTCTCTCTCTCTCTCTTTTAAATAAACCCTTCTCATCAAATTACCCTCTCTCTCTCTCTCTCTCTCTCTCTCTCTCTCTCTCTCTCTCTCTCTCTCTCTATCTCCCCTATTCCAAGAAGTGTATCAATTGAATTTTGGAGGCATCCGGCTCTCTCTCTCTCTCTCTCTCTCTCTCTCTCTCTCTCTCTCTCTCTCTCTGTAACCTGCCTGTATCTAGGGGTCATTGTGTTTCTGGAGCCTTATATCTTTCTATTCCAAA
>NC_089793.1:2647823-2652823 GCF_040412425.1 Macrobrachium rosenbergii | reverse complement strand
TCTCTTGGGCTAATTAGGACTCCTGCATAGTTCAGTGGTCTTAAACTTGAAATTCCGGTCCTCCCCATCCCGAAGAGGCTTGATTAGGAGCGAAGAAAAAATCCCCGTCTCGGTGGGAAGAACTTCCCCGCGTGTGTTTTTTTTTTGGGAGGTGGGTTATGAGGGCCAGCGCGCGAGCGTGTACCTTAGGGAGATGGGTTCCTCATGAAGTTGCTAAGTTTCCAGTGTAGTCTCTGCTCTTCCCTGTTATTCTGTTATCGTGGATATTGCCATTTTATTTATTCTCTCAGTGTGTTTTGTTTTATTGTCGTCTGTTGTTCGTAAGAGACAGATTTTTTAAAATTTTATCTAGTCGTTCAGTAATTTAGCCTGTTTTGTTTGGTCTAGAGATGTAAAATCATCTTATTTACTTAATCTTAGACATTATTTTCAATTTTTACATATGTTGTAGATTTCTGGTATTTCTTATGTTATGTATGTCCTTGCTTTGTTTTTTATAATAATTGAATGCGACTGTCACGCCTAGGATTTGTTTAAAAGTCAATTCATATATATATATATATATATATATATATATATATATATATATATATATATATATATATATATATATATATATATATATATATATACATTTATTTATTTTAGCTGTACTTTCAGCCCATGATTTTTGTTTAAAGTCAAATCTTATATATATAGTTTATTTTACTGACTGTACTTTCAGGCCCAGGGATTTTTGTTTAAAGTCAAATCTTTTTTATATAGTGTATTACAATAACTGTACTTTGAGGCCCAGGGATTTTTGTTTAAAGACAAATCTTTTTATATAGTTTATTATAATAACTGTATTTTCATGCCCAGGGATTTTTGTTACAGTCAAATCTTTATATATATATATATATATATATATGAACAAAGTAACACTGGTTTTAATGATACTCGATAGGAATTAAGATGTGGGGTAGACTGGTCCTAGCTTATGGGTGTGGGGATAACATCTTGAAAGAGAGAGAGAGAGAGAGAGAGAGAGAGGATCGGTGTGTTTGAATTCCAACACAGTTATTTCAACAACCTCTTGAAATGTCTAGAATCACATCTGTTCATGAAAGCAAAAGACATTTCCCGTCTCGTCTTAGCAATAGAGAACTGACGAGAACTCACATTCAGGCTCCTCAGAATCAGAGAAGGGAATAACAGCCATGTTTCACAGGCGGAAGAAATGGGTTTGGACAGAGTCTTCGGTGGAATGAATCCAATTAAGATCTCTAGAGCGAATGGAGAGGAAGCCAATTAGGCATGGATAAGGAAGACCACTCTTGGCTTACCTCATGGGAAATAAGTGTCTTCGGGAAGAGGAACAACAACCAAAAAAAAAAAAAAAATGCAAAGACTTTCTCTCGAGTGCTTCGGTCGGCGCCTGGTTTACAGTTATAGGCTGTGCTCTTCGTTGCCATTACAGGTGGCCTTTCGTTTTTTTTGCAGTTGACCTTTTTTGCTGGTTACCTGTTTACAATTGACCTTTTTAAAATTGAATTTTTTTACAGTTGACCTTTTTTACGTTTGACCTTTTTTTAACAAATCTTTTTCAGTTGACCTTTTTTAACAATGATATTTCTTACAATTGACCTCTTTACAGTTGACCTTTTGATAACTGACCTTTATTTACAATTGACCTTTTTTACAGTTGACCTTTTTCACAATGGGCTTTTTTCATAATTGACATTTTTTACAATTGACCTTGTTTACATTTTACCTCTGTGTACAACTGACCTTTTATGTTCATTTGGTTATTGCAGGTACTGATGCCGCTATGTATGAGGCAATTATGTCACCGCTTTGTAAAAATATCTGGAAAATAGATTTAATGTTTCATGACGAAATTTATATCGGGATATTTTTCTCTTGATATTATTAATAAGATATAACATTCTTACGCAAGTCGATGGCCGTGTTGTTGAGACCTCATTCTAGTCGCTAACCAATTTACGAACATGAACTTCAATTTTTTAAAATTTTACAAGTGAATAAATTTTTTTAGCTATGGGAGAAACAGATAATAGGTATATTTAACTCTTGAATTAATGTACCCGTTATTTCGTTATTTCTTATGTTACTGTAAGTGTTTATATAGTTCATTCTGGACAAAAATACTGGATGATTACTGATGGAAAAAAAAATCGATAATTTGTACATTAATATACCTGTACATCCGTTACTTCCTGTTGGTAGGGGCGACGATCCATTAACATACATTCCCTTGAGAGAGTAAAAAAAGAAAAAATTAGAGAGAAAATGAAAGAACTTCCAGAACTTCCTCTCAAGGCTTTACTTCCAAGTTATTACAGATAAGTGGAATGCTTCCCTTCCATTACTGAAGGTCGCTCTTAAATCGATTATCTGTTTGTTGGTTGCAATTGCCGGCCGTGGAAAGCGAAGGCAATTTGACGTACCTTCCTTCCCCCACCCCTTCACCTCCCCTCCCTCCCCCCTTCCTCCTAACCCTTCCCCCTTTTTCTTATTTTGACGTAATGCCTAGACAGGTTGACATTTTAACCATTCACCTTAAATAGCGGAGTTTCTCCCGACGACAGGGGAATGGGAATGGGAAAGGGGTTGTTTTACAACAAGTGAGGTGCCTGCCGCCGTGTTGGTTGTTGGCAGGAAAGGGTGGGTTGTGGTTGTTTGTTTTTATTTTATTGATGATGGTGGGTTGAATTGTAAATTTTATTTTCTTGCGGGATGGGCTCCTACGCTCGTAGACCTTTCGTGCGTATGTGCATATATTTAATATTATTCAAAAGTATCGCTGTATTTTTACAGGTTTGTAATAATTTGAGACAATAAATGTTAGTTTGGTTTCGTGTGTTCCTTAGGAAATATTCTATGTGTTCTTTAATAATGATATCCACTTTACTTAAGTAAAATGTAGCTTGTTACATTTTAATTTTACACTAGCTTTTTTAATCATTAAAGAAAGGAAGTTGTTTTGATTCTGCTTTTTCCATTCACTCAAATAAATTTGTATCTTTTGAAACCCATGCTAATTGAATCATTCACTACCTCCGCTAACGAAGACCTAGTCCGATCTTGTTTATTCTCTCCATTAACTTGATATCTACAGAACGATGTCGATGGATCATTTGCATAAACAGGCATTTGGTGGCTCACACCAGCTGATTAGCCTTTGGTAGATGTGTGTGGAGATTTGACAGTTTGTTTTCTTGCTTATTTCTTTTGTTCCGTTCTAAGGAACGTGAAGAAACCGTATTTCGTTTGTAATGTTAAAACCTGATAACAATGAATCTCTCTCTCTCTCTCTCTCTCTCTCTCTCTCTCTCTCTCTCTCTCTCTCTCTCTTTTCACCAAATTTGGGTAAAAACTGCAATTTTTTTAGCCTCTCTCTCTCTCTTCTCTCTCTCTCTCTCTCTCTCTCTCTCTCTCTCTCTCTCTCTCTCTCTCCTCTTCCTCTCTCTTGCTTTTCGCACCAAGTTTGATGAAAAAACTCCATTTTTAGACTCCTCTCTCTCTCTCTCTCTCTCTCTCTCTCTCTCTCTCTCTCTCTCTCTCTCTCTCTCTCTCTCTCTCACTAGCCTAACACCGTGTAAAAATGTGTAATCCGTGGTTGTAATAGGATCCGACCTAATCTACTTAATTAGGAGTTTTTTCAGTCAAGGGTATTCTGTTATGAGAAAGTATGATCATCTTATTAATGACTTACATATTATGAATGTGTGTACATTCGAATAACATGCAAATCAGTGCAACGGAGTAACCTTATTCAAAAAAGGGTAATCAAGATTAGCTTAATTGGAAAACGAAGTGAATATAACACTGCAAGGGAATAGAATGTCCATATGCAAAGAATGATAGTCAGGATTAGCTACATTGGAAATTAAATAATAATAATTATAATAACAATAGAACAGCTGTCCAAATTCCATTTATTCTTTAACGTTTGGGTAGTTCTCTCTACCATAATACTGCAAGGTTTATGAAGGCAGGAGCACAATAATAATAATAATAATAAGAAGAAGAAGAAGAAGAAGAAGAAGAAGAAGAAGAAGAAGAAGGAGAGTAATAATAATAATAATATGAAGGAAATAGACCCTCTCTTAAGCATGACCTGGTAAAAAGTATGGCTGCATTGTGCGAATTTTTAACAGAATAATAATAATAATAATGGTTTTCTGTGTAGCGTCAGTTAATGCCCCAACTCCCCCTCTCCCGCGTTACGTACAAAGCCGGATGTCAGATGATTAAGACGCCGAAATTGCGGTTTGGTTAACGGCTGTCGTGCCGGTTATCGCCGCTGTAATGTATGCGGTGGGAGTTTGCCTGTCACCATGATGTATGTGCATGTATATGTGTATGTGTGTGTATATGTAGAGAGGTTTTAATTGCTGTGCATTTGTGTTTTAGGCCGGTACGTACTTCGTGCAAGGTTCATGGTTAAAAATAGTTATGGCTCAAATGAAATGTTTTCAGCTCAGATACGAAAATAATTGTGATAATTGTCTATAGAGGGGTTATTGTAATTGTTTGCACGCCATGAATAGTATTGCTCGATGGAGACATTTCAGGGGAAGTCACGACCTAAACATGAGTTTTGTTTTCATCAATATTTACGTACTTTTGTCGTCGATATTTGCTTATTTATGTCGTCAATATTTACTTACTTTTGTCGTCAGTATTTTCTTACTTATGTCGTCAATATTTACTTACTTTTGTGGTCAATATTTACTTACTTTTATCATTTCAATATTTACTTACTTTTGTCATTTCAGTATTTACTTACTTTTGTCGTCAGTATTTACTTACTTTTGTCATTTAATATTGAATTACTTTGTCATTAGTATTTACTTACTTTTGTCACCAGTATTTACATACTTTTGTCACCAATATTTACCTACGTCTGTCACCAATATTTACTTACTGTTGTCACCAATATTTACCTACTTTTGTCATCAATATTTACTTACTTTTGCCATCAATAATGACTC
>NC_089793.1:2627823-2642823 GCF_040412425.1 Macrobrachium rosenbergii | reverse complement strand
GTTATTGGGTGCATTTTAAAATTGAAATGTACAATTATTATTATTATTTTTATTATTATTATTATTATTATTATTATTATTATTATTATTATTATTATTATTATTATTATTATTATTATTATTAGAATGTAACTCAGCATGGAACAAGCCAAAGTTTCTGTCAGTTAACGAGGCAAGCTCCCAAAAATACAATGCCATATTTGAAAAGAGAACACGACAGAGAATATTTGGATGATATAGAGATAAAACTGATGATATATATTATATATAATATATATATATATATATATATATATATATATATATATATATATATATATATATATATATTATATACAATGTGTGTGTGTGTTTATGCTTACCAGTTGTTGAGAATGGTAGGCTTACGAAGCTTTCACTACGTAAAGGTATATACCTAGTTTTCATTATCAGTAGTGTGAGAAACGCACTGTGCATGTGGTCTTTGACAAATTGTGTATGCACACATGTACACACACACACACATACACATATATATATTGTTGGCCTTGTGCCAGCACATACCCGGACAACTTCTAAGTGACATCGTTGAGCCCAATATTGATTTCACCTTAACGCAAAGTCGGCCAGTTGGTATTTCATGTTTCAGTATACGATGTGGGGGCGGTTGCCGGTTTAGAGAGTACCCCCCAAAAAATTTATATAAAAAGAGGATGGAGGAATGGAACCATCTCCTCTTCCTCCTCCCCCTTCCTCCTTCTTCTTCCTCCTTCTTCCCTTCCTCGTCTTCCTCCTCCCCTTCCTCGTCTTCCTCTTCCTCCTCCTCTCCCTCCTATTCCTCCTCCTCCTCCCCCCCTATTCTTTTCTCGTACCTCCTCCTCCTCCTCCCCCTCCCCTTCCTTGTCTTCCTCTTCTTCCTCCTCTCCTTCCTATTCTTCCCTCCTCTTCCTCCTCGTCCTTGTCTTCCTCTTCCTCCTCCTCTCCCCTCCCTATTCTTTCCCCTCCTCCTCCTCCCCTATTCCTCCTTCTTCTTCGTCTTCCTCCTACCCTTTCTCGTCTTCCTCCTCCTCCTCCTCCTCCTCCTCCATCAGAGAGAGAGAAAGAAAGAAAGAAAGAGTGCCAATGACTCTCTTTGGGGCAAGAAAGCGCGAGTTGATTCTGAGAGAGTTTCTCTCTTTGTACAGATAACGACGGTCCAGTGATGCTGCTGCCTAACACCTTTTTCCTCCCAGGTGTTTTCTTCTTCTTCTTCTTCTTCTTCTTCTTCTTCTTCTTCTTCTTCTTCTTCTTCTTCTTCTCTTCTTCTTCTTCTTCTCTCTTGATGGATTGATGCCGCTGAAGTTTTCGTACTTCAAGTACTGTTTGTTTTCAGTAGACGCGAGTCATTCCTTTGTTGTTGCTGCTGTTGTTGTTTTTGTTGTTGTTGTTGTTGTTGTTGTCGTGTGCATGACTCTCTGTTTTTGTTTTTGAGGTGTTTTTTTTTTTTTTTTTTTTTTTTTTTTTTTTTTTTTTTTTTTTTTTTTTTTGTGCCGTTGAAGGTTTGGGCTAGGAGTGAAAGTGATGAGGTGTCATTATAGAAAATGTCCTTACTGGTTATACAGCTTGAACATATTTTTTTAGTTTTTATATCGAGCGTTAATTTTTATCTTTGTATGGAAAGTTCCTTGTAATTTTTTTTATGTAGATAATGTTCGTATGGTCTTGGTTTTATTGATAGGAAATTATATTTTCAGCATGAAACTTTTATATGATTAAGGAATTTGATTGAAAATTGACCCCTTGAAATGTCATTGTAGCAAACTATCTTTTTGTATTATCCGTGACCACATTACGGACCTTGTAATTGAGCCGTATATTTATAATGAATAAGCAACCAGTTTGATCCAGTGTCAACAAACATATTGAACATCACAAGACAAACGAATTAACTTAAATCTAACCCCTGCTCTGTGAGGAAAGAAAAATAAAAAAAGGATTTATTTATGAAAAGAAGACTTGTGCTTATGGCCTAAATCGAGCCCAAGCATTTCCGGATCAAAAGAGACTGGTTACTATTATCTCCACAAGTTCTCCATTGTTGCAGTCGGGATGTGGAACGATATCACAAATATGAAATGAGGTTCAATGTCCCGTTGCTGAATGCAAGACTGTGTGTAGATGCCAAGTTGAAGTAAAAGTAGGACAGATATTATGTCCTGCTGTTTCATTGCATTGATAGACGTTTTGAAAAGAAGTTTGCAGTGCAAAGTATTCATTTGCATGATAATCGAATTTCATTTGGAAGAATGCCACGCAAATAAGACTCGTGCACAAAATATTAAAAGGCTGTTTTATTTTTCTCATTTCAGGTAAGCGCCGGCTAGTGTCTTGTGACATGGAAAGCAAAAGGACTGAAGGTAGGTTAGCAAATGGAGAAAGCTGAAATGATTCTGAACTCGGGGAGCTGCATAACGAAGGCTGGTTTCAGTGACAAGTAGGTTATGACTAATGGAGGTAATTTTTATTTTTCTTTGCATTAGTTCATATCTTGTCTTCCTTTATCTGCTTTTCAATCAGTCTCATTAAATATACCATTTTCAGCTTTTTCTTTATTTTTTCATTTGGTTGGAATGATCTGACTCGCATGGATTCCTAAAAGTAAATGAAAGCTTCTCAATCAAGTAGGTCTTTCTTTTTTTCTATCTTTTTTTTGTCGTGTTTTTGTTGTTTTTGGTTTTGATTCTACCTTGTAATACAATAAATGATACAGTGTTAACTCAAAATTACTCATAACTCAGTGGCTGACATAATGACGTCATCTTTGTTTAGCTTAGAATTCAATGTTTTTGTTTTTTTGCTATGTTCGTTTTGTATTTAATTGTGCAATTTGTTCAAGATTTCTGGGTCAGTGTCGTTTATTTGTTGATATTTACCTATCTCACATAATCATTCAAGTTCACTTCACTTTCTTCCATCTGTTAGATATCTGTCAATGAGTGATACGACTAAATCTTTGCTTTGAAGACATTGCACACACGTAGAAACTCTTTAATCTTTATGAATGGGATTCACGAACATTTTAGGACGTCGTGAAAGAGTTAAAAAAAAATCCAGAACATCGGGAGAAAGTTTTGGGTAATTTTGTCTTGCCTTGAGAGATTCTCCGCTGATTGACAGAGCTTCTGTTTGGTTGATGAATGATGGATGTGTCATGTTTTCTTCTAGAAATTGCCGTTGAATGGTTGACTGGCTACGGAAATAACAACAAAGCGGTGGCCGAGAATTCCAGGCTTACAAGAAATTGAAAGGCCTTTTTATTTAATTTTTTTATTCTTTATTTTTATTTTGTATTTTGTATTTTTTTTTTTTTTTTTATCACTTGAGGTTGTTGTTCCCCACCGTGGATGTTGTGAACAGCCATTCAAGGCTGATTGCAGTCATTTCCGAGATATTTACAGATCCTTTGGTGTGTGTTTGAATTAGATAACATAAGGTTTGATTTTTTTTTACTGTGGTTGAGTCTTTTCATTTCCTCGTTCACTTTGAAGTAATTTTTTAACTATTCCTGTCTTTGAATATATTATTAGCTAGTCTGTATTTGAATGTATTATTAGCTATTCTGTATTTGATATCATTATTGACTACTCCTGTCTTTGAATAAACTGTTAACTATTCCAAACGATTGACTACTCCGTCTTTGAATAAACTATTGACTATTCCTGTCTTTGATCACACTATTAACTATCCCTGTCTTTCAATAAACGTAACTATTCTTGCCTTTGAATAAACTTAACAATTCTTGTCTTTGAAAAATTTTCTTCCCTATCTTGTACATTGGATGGCATTTGTTTCAAGATTGTAGTTTTCATTCTTATTGGTAGCTAACTTTTTTGTTCGTCATGAATTTCACATCTGAAGTTGCATTTTTTAAAAATCTGTGCTTTCCAAGTCCGTTGCAAATTCGTGCAAATTTGTAATTTTTGCAGTTTTTGAAATCCATGCTGCAAGTTCTTTGAAAATATGTAATTTTTTTTGTAGTTTTTAAATCCATGCTTTGCAAGTTCTTTGAAAATTTGTAATTTTTTTTGCAGTTTTTAAACCCAGCTTTGCAAGTTCTTTGCAAATTTATGCAAATTTTAATTTTTGCTATTTTCAAAATCCACGCCTTACAAGTTCTCTGAAAGTGTGTAATTTTTTGTAGCTTTTAAAATCCCCGCTTTGCAAGTTCATTGCAAAAGTGTGTGAATTTGTGATTTTTTGCAGTTTTTAAATCCATGCTTTGGAACTTCTTTGCAAATTTGTAATTTTTTGCAGTTTTTAAATCCATGCTTTGGAACTTCTTTGCAAATTTGTGCAAATCTGTTATTTGTTTGCAGTTTTCTAAATCCCCGCAGTGCAAGTTCTTTGCAAACTTGTAATTTTGTTGTACCTTCCGTTTAAAAAAAAAGCCATTCCACTTCGGAGTTCTGATAGACGGCGCCGCCGTGATTTCGCAAAAAGGCGGAGAAAACGTCGTGTTGGCTGAAAAGGTTAAGCGTGACGATTGTATTGCAATGACGGATGGCAATTAAGAGGAAATTTCCTAACGAGATTTCTAGGCTGAGTGAGTGAACGTTCCTCCCCAGAGTGCCTAAAGAATTTTTTTTTTTTTTGTTGATTTTACATAGTTTTTGATGCGTGGTTTTAGTTATTAAGACATTTATGGAATGGATTAAATGATGTTATAGATTTCTATATATTCATTTGGCAAACGTCTAATTTGTGTCGGATCTATGAAGTGAATTTAAGCTTAAATCTAGGAGTGGTTCTGTAAATTTGTTAAAAAAAAATTTTTTTCCGAAGAACATTCGGGACAAGCAAACATAACTGACGGAGAATGTATCAAAAGAAAGAGGGAAAATGAGAGGAGATAATAAGAAACGCAGCAAATTCTCTCCTCCATAAGAGCAATACACTTGTAATATGAAAGAAAATGTAGGACATAGAATTCTTTCCAAACACTGGTAGAAGGGGGAATATTTTACATCAAAATTCATTATGTAATAGATGAGCCCGTCAGGTATTTGAAAAATTTGAATTGGTAACACGATTGATGTGTAGTCTTTATTGTTAGTTCCCTTGAAAAATACGTTATTCTTCCAAAAACTGAAACAATTTCTACTATTTTTCATTTAATTCTCGCTTAGTAACAGTTTTGGTTCTTGGCTTTTGGCATTCTTCTTAATTTCAAAACAGTTTCTATTATATCACATTATATCACATTCCAGATACAATTTTCATAATTCCACCCATTATGAAATCGAGAGATTTTTCTCTCCGATGGCAATCGAATTGTCAAAATAATTGCACCGCACACTCAGTAGCAGATGCGTTAAAATCGACATCACCGATTATATTAAAAAAAAAAATCATAATTACATTTTAGCCTGCATTAAGCCCCGTCATTCCAGAGTATTAAATTAAAATGCTCTCATTGTGTTATAACAGAACTTTAATGAGCTGGGTCAGGTAGAGCTCTCAAAATACGTTATAGGGTCGTTTTCTCTATATCGTAAATTTACTTGGCCCTAGGGGAAAGGTTTTATGGCTTCTCTAGTATATTAAGGGCACTGTTGTTTGTTTAGTTTTATGAAGAGCTAAATTTCTGTAATCATTATCGCAAGTGCCTTAGTGAATGCATGATGTATAGGAAAGTAATGGAATTTAAGACGTAATTGTGTGTATATATATATACATATATATACTTACATACATACATACATACATGAATTTCAGACTCACGCCTGGATCGAACCCACGTCTCTCAAGTGAAAGGGCTACCAGCCTGTGTGGGTCAGTTGGTAGCTCCCTAGCCTTTCATCTGAGAGACCTGGGTTCGATCTCGATGGCTGAAGAAATCTATTTATATGAAACACACATTTTGTTGATTATTTCCGTCATTATATATATATATATATATATATATATATATATATATATATATATATATATATATATATATATATATATATATATGTGTGTGTGTGTGTGTGTGTGTGTGTGTGTGTGTGTGTGTGTATGTAAAAGTTTAGAATGTCCTCGTGTGTGGGTTTTAAACATAGAGAGAGAGAGAGGGAGAGAGAGAGAGTAAATTTGATTGAGGCAGTGTGAGACCTGGGAAATGGCCAGAGTTTCCAGGACACCTGGAAAATAAAAATCCTTTCATCAGAACTTCGAATCCCAACTTTTATTTCTCTTGTGAAAGTCTTCCTTTTAGAGGCCGAGAGGGCGACTTCGCTTCGTCTACTTTCGGGAAGGTTTTATTTCTCTCTCTCTCTCTCTCTCTCTCTCTCTCTCTCTGAAAATGTGTACCATTGTATTATTATTACAAAGATAGGCCCTCGACGAGGTAATCGTGTAATCTGTAGGGTAGGACAATCTCTCTCTCTCTCTCTCTCTCTCTCTCTCTGAAAATGTGTACCATTACATCGTTATTACAAAGATAGGCCCTCGACGAGGTAATCCTGTAATCCGTAGGGTAGGGCAATTATCTCTCTCTCTCTCTCTCTCTCTCTCTCTCTCTCTCTCTCTCTCTCTCTCTCTCTCTCTCTCCGTGCTGATACATAGCATTCAATGTTCGGAAGTCTACTGTAGATACTTTACAGATAGGATAGGAGCTCTTGATTATATTCTTTTGAACTATTTATATATTGAGCAAATACAATTCATGGAAAACATCGTTTACCTGAGAAAGAACTTATTGTAATATTTAGTTACTTATCTGTTTACTTAAATACTGAGTTTAAAGATACCTGGCAATGTTCATAAGGATCTAGCGTGTCTGCTAAAGGCCTTTTTAGTATTCTCGAAGCGTACCTTCCAATTCCAGTCTCTTGGATTTTTCCAAGTTTTGTGGAGAGAGAGAGAGAGAGAGAGAGAGAGAGAAGAGAGAGAGAGAGAGAGAGAGAGAGAGAATTCTCTGGGCCCAGTGACGGATACATGATTTTAGTTTTCACGCAGATGACTCCGATATCTTCTGGCCAGTCATCACATTGTGCACGGAATGGACGTTACACTTTTTCTCTCCTTGAATTCTCTGATTATTAATATTGTATTATATTTTGTTCCGTTATTTTCGTCCAAGTTGAATTGGTTGCATCTTCTCCCCGAGTTCTTGTGAAGGATAAGTTTCACTGTTGTTTATTTTTTGATGCACGAGGACGTTTCCAAACGCATGTTGAAGGCTATAATAATTGGATGAAAAGATTGTCTAGAGAGAGAGGGAGGGAGGTTACTGGATACCAGTGGTTCATATAAAAAAATTTATAGAAACAACGAGTAGGTTCTGTTGGTAGAGATTGAATTCTTTGGAGAGAGGGAGAGAGAATTTCTTTATAGCAGTGTTTTAGAGCATAAAATTAGGTAAACTGAATGATTAGAACCTATTGGGAGAGAATGAATTCTTTGGAGAGAGAAAGAGGGAGAGAAAGAGAGGTTTCTTGATAGCAGTGTTTTAGAGTTTAAAATTAGGTAAACGGAATGATTAGTGTCTATTAGAAGAGACTGAATTCTTTGGAGAGAGAGAGAGAGAGAGAGAGAGAGAATCCTTTGTGCAGGAAACGTATGAGGTGTGATATGCAAATGGCGATAACCAACCAGACTCTGTATTTCATTGTTCTCTCGTTTTGTTGTTCTCATTCTCAGCGTCCTTTGGAGGGAGGGGAGAGGGGTGGCCCACCCACGTCTCCCCCTCTTCACCCTCCTTTCCTCTTTTTGCTCTGTTATTTCTCTCTCTCTCTCTCTCTCTCTCTCTCTCTCTCTCTCTCTCTCTTTCCGTTAGTGGTATCTCGGCAGGGGAGATGTTGGTCATTGGGAACTGTTGTGTATTTGTTCAATTGTTAATGTTCCCATAATAGTTTTTTTATTGTAATCTGTTATTGCTCTCTCTCTCTCTCTCTCTCTCTCTCTCTCTCTCTCTCTCTCTCTCTCTCTCTCAGCGTTTTCTTGTTATGCACAGTTGTATTTTCTTTACTGCAAGGTTTCCGTGATCATTGCATCTATGTCTGTCTGTCTTATATGTTTACGTACGTGTGTATGTATACATACATACATACATACATACATACATACATACATACATACATAGACATATCTGTATGTATGTATATATATGTATGTGTATATATATAGATACATACATACATACATACACACACACAATTCATTTAAGATATCCTCTCAGAAATTATGAGAATGAGTAAATTATCCCAATCTTCAATGTATTTCCATTCGCTGTGCTGTATTTCCTGCCATAATAAGTCGCTTTTGCGACCGAGTTGCCTCATGCCGCCAAGTTGGAGGTACACGCGATATCCGTCCATCGACTTGCGAGCGGTTTTTTCTTTTTTTTCTTTTATCCGGTTTTCCAGTCATTTCCGGTTTCTGGATGAACGGGAGACTGTTACGCCTCTTGCTGTGCCGATCACACACTGTGTTTGTATGCTGGATTGGAATTACGTTGGTATTTTTGTATTATTGTACATTCCCGACTGTAGGGAGACTGTACGTACCGCTGTTAAGGCAAGACTTGGGTACTTTTTTGTACATACTTGGATAGGGACTAATCTAAACGTTTATTTTCAACGTAGACTATCGGCATTGTAACATACAAAATGTATGAATATGCATTGACTGTAATATTCAGAGATTTAATTATTTATCTCTCTTCATCGTAAGGATATTCTTTTACATGTTAAAATCAAATTACTGTCGTGTCATTGTTTTCTTTATCTGTGATCACATCCTGTGTTTTTTCATGTTTGAATGTTATTTATCTCTCGGCTCTATCTGACCTTGACGAATCAGGTCACGCAGCGTTTAGTTCCTTTGTAATTTTTACTTTTGATGTATCTTGTTGGTGTTTTTTATATAAACATTCCTAGTTTCATTATTATTTCATATTCCAGTGATAGGTGCTTAAGTAATGTTTGTTGGTTTTAAGTGCGTTCTACTTGATTTTTTTTATTTTTTAAAGGTATATTTTATAACGTTGACAGTGTAGAACGCTTCTTAAGTTTCTTGTCCAAACGTTTGTTTAGTATCTTGCCTTCACGTTTCTGCAATTTATTGTCTTAACAACGTTTGTGTGAACTGTTTTTGTCTTAACGTTTCTTCAGTATCTTGCCTTGATGTTTCTTTAGTTGCTTGTCTGAACAACGTTCCTGTGGGCTGTTTTTTTTTTTTTGTCTTAATGCTTCTTAAGTACCTTTCCTTGATGCTTCTTAAGTTTCTTGTCTGAACAACGTTCCTATGTGCTATTCATTCCTTACTGTGTGTACACCACCCCCACCGTCCTGTTTATCCCACTATTCGCAGACAAACAATCCTCTTTATGTGTAATCTTGCTTCGTAATTCCGTGGCCTTTTAGGCAATTCCCTTGTAAACGTCCGTTCATTTGGAGTGAATTATATTTTCTTGTCTAAACCATTATCCGCGTCATTTCGCAACGTCTTCTATGTCCTGGCTTTGTTGTGTTTTGCACTTCAGTTCCCCAATCTTTCTCCTCGTCCTCGTAGGGAATTAGAGGCTGGCTCTATGTCATTGCATTGAGAGAGAGAGAGAGAGAGAGAGAGAGAGAGAGAGAGAGAGAGAGAGAGAGAGAGAGAACTTATAATGGTTAGATCTCAAGCTCCGTGCATGTGGGAGAGAGGGGAAAAGTAATATAACTGTACAATTCTGTGCAATAGCGAACAATCTACTGAAACAGTTCAACGTAAGATGGCAAACGAGAGGGAGAGAGAGAGAGAGAGAGAGAGAGAGAGAGAGAGACTCTATTTATAAGTAATACCGAACAGTACTCTAATACAGTAAAGTGTAAGATGGCAGACGTTTGTATGAGAGAGAGAGAGAGAGAGAGAGAGAGAGAGAGAGAGAGAGAGAGGGGGAGGGGGTGCCAGGATTCAAGGGATATGAAATTCCATGATGAAGCCGGACATTAATTTCGGGTTAACGAGGCTTTGAGACCCCCAGCGAGAATTTTCACCCGTAATTTTTATCGCAGGTTAATGAATGGACAAATTCCATTAAGGAATCTCTTTTTAATTAGCTGTAGAATGGGGGGAGATGGCGGGGGTGGGGTAGGGGGTGGGGGTTAGGATAAAGACTTCCTGGGGGTGTGGGAGGGGGGGGTGGGGAATTTAATGTGTGTTATGAATACACGAGACCTAAAACTTTCCTTTAGTCCTACGTTATTTTTTCCCCCTCTATTTTTTTTTTTTTAAAGGACGATGGACCATTCCGAGTGTAATTAACGGTTGTAATTAACGGTAATTTCAACTGGCAATTACGCTGTTGCCTTGCTGCAAAAGAGTAGTAGGGAAAGTACTTAGCACCTCCATTAGCATATTCGATCATACTGTGCCTAGTAGTAGTAGTAGTAGTAGTAGTAGTTGCAGTAGCAGTAGTAGTATTAGTAGTAGCAGTGATAATGACGTCAGAGCTTCCGTCATTTATTGAGCGGGTTGTTGTTCTGTTCTCGTAAGTGTTTGAAGTTATTTAGGCGTTTTGTTTCTTCAATTTATTTTTTAATTTCTTCAGAATATTAATTTGGTGTCTGGTTATGTTCTTGAATCTTTATCTGAAAGTGTTATTTCTTCAATTTGTTTTCCTGCAGAATATTAATTTAGGGTCTGGTTATGTTCTTCAATCATTACCTAAAAGTGTTATATTTTTTCAGTTTGTTTTTTTAATTTCTTCTGAATATTAATTTGGTATCTGGTTATGTTCTTGAATCTTTATCTGAAAGTGTTGTTTCTTCAGTTTATGTTTTTAAATCCCGCAGAATATTAATTTGGGATCTGGTTATATTCTTGAACCTTTATCTAAAAGTGTTATTTTTCATTTTATTTTTTTTATTTCTTCAGAATATTAATTTAGGGTCTGCTTTTTAATTTCTTCAGAATATTAATTCAGGGTCTGCTTGTATTTTTGAATCTTTATCTAAAAGTGTTATTTCTTCTGTTTATTTTTTTTTTCTTCAGAATATTAATTTTGCATCTGGTTATATTCTTGAATCTTTATCTAAAAGTGTCAGTTAGGATTCGCGCAGTATAGTGCTACGATGAGCACGAGATTCCTAATGGTCAATTTCTCGCTTAGATATCTGTGATGTTCAAATAAATTACTTTCATTTAAGTACCTCATCGCTTTCATTCGTGTGCTAAATTACTTCCATTTGACTCCCTTTGTAAAGAGACCATGAGGTAATTATTTATAATGTTGATAATCCTTTACTGAAAGGCATGGCCATCATAAGGAAAGCTAAACTTACCATCTTACGAATTAAGCACTAAAGGGAATTCATCTTAATCGTTTTACTGACCCATATATCAACCTGTTATTTGAAAGGGAATTTAATTCATTTCATCTTTTTCAATAAACGCTCACCCAACCCTTTCCTCCCCTTGCAACGCGGATTCATTAAGGTGAATCCTCTTATCAAGTTGCTAATTCACGATGTCTGGAGGGTCACCTGCAAATAAAAAATAAAGAAAAATAAAAAACTTCAGTCTTTTATCAGAGCCGCATTCCACGCTTTATGGATCGGTAGGTGTTACCGTCGATATAAGATTGTGGAGATTCCCTTATATGATGTGAAGATTTGCATCACTCCCAGCTTCTGATCTTGATGGCCAGAGATTAATTCGGTTGATGAATAAGGACTCATGAGTTGAACTGCAAAAGCTTGATTTTTACCGCTATGCTGTATTGTCGTTTTAATGGCATGTAAAGTATTGCTTTTATAAGAAAGACCCATTCTATTATTATTATTATTATATTATTATTATATTATTATTTTATTAATTATTCAGAAGATGAACCGTATTCATGTGGAATAAACCCACGGGGGCCACTGACTTGAAATTCAAGCTTCCAAAGAATCTGACATTTAGCCGAAAGAAGTAACGAGATTTTTAGGAAATACAGAAAGAAAAGATCAGTTATTAGAAAGTAAAAATAAATTAGATTAATAGATGAACAGATCAAAATGTAAGTAAATGATTAAAATACAAGGAGAATTGTTTTAGGAGAGCAAGACTAAAGTAGAGTAGGTTGGGATATGTTCCTTCACAAATTAGAAGGACGTGAGTTCCAAAACGTCATTTCAGGCTGCATTCATTCGCGTGCAACGCCGCTGCAGGAGGTCACGTGATCGATGCGGCGTTCGGGGGGTCTTGGGGCTTGCCCCCGTTTGGAAAATAGGTCGTGGGGGCGGTGGGGGTTAGTTCTCCCTCAGTAAGCAGTTCGATGATTTTAGTGCTTCTGAAAGTGTCATTTGGAATGGGGAAAGCCCTAATTTTTTTTTAGCAATTTTCTGGTGGTTTAAATACAGAGGATATAAATTGAATTGCATTAAAAAAATGAATTCATCTTTTTTTGGGTATGGTTTAAACCTAGAATATATGAATTGAATTTAAAAGGAATATGAAATCCTTATTGTTTTGTCATTTTTTGGATTTAAATATGGAATATATGAGTTGAATTTAAAAGGAATATGAAATCCTTATTTTTTTGACAGTTTTTGGAGGTTTAAATATAGACAACATAAATGAATTGCTTTAAAATGAATGTGGAATTTCCCCCCACCTTTGTTTTGGAAAAAGTTTTTGGGTTTTATGTTTAGAAAATATATAATGAATTGTTTTAGAAACTTCCTTTTGCTGCTCATGTAGTGATTTTTCTTTGACTACATATTTAGGTAAGTGCTTACAAATTATACGATGATCCTGTCAAATACTACATATATATATATATATATATATATATATATATATATATATATATATATATATATATATATATATGTGTGTGTGTGTGTGTGTGTGTGTGTGTGTTGTTGTATATGTATGTATATGTGTATGTGTACTGTATATATATATATATATATATATATATATATATATATATATATATATATATATATATATATATATAGAGAATGAATTTCATGGCGAGGCAAACTGCATTATGTCAGTGGCGCCCCCCCACCTCAAAACAACCCCTCCCCCGGGTTTTCCCAGCCACCCACCACCCGGTCCTTATGGAAATTGGAAGTGACAAGTCCTTCCCATTTCTCCTCGAAAATTCCGGAAATTGACGAAAGGAGAGAGAGAGAAAAAAAAGACATAGATGTGGAGAGAGAGGAGTTTTCCCCCTTCCGTTCCCTCGAGACAGAGAGGGCAGTCACCGGCTGTAGCAGAGGGGAGGAGAGGAATTACGAATGGAATGGAAAAGTAGTACGTGATGTTTGGGAAGAGGAGAGTTTCAAGATTTAATTGTGATTCCTTGCTTGCTTAAAAGACGCGTTCATCTCTCTCTCTCTCTCTCTCTCTCTCTCTCTCTCTCTCTCTCTCTCTCTCTCTCTCTCTCTCTCTCTCTCAAAGCCTTTCTACAGATAAATCTCTTCTTGTTTGTGTATAATTCTCTCTCTCTCTCTCTCTCTCTCTCTCTCTCTCTCTCTCTCTCTCTCTCTCTCTCTCTCTCTCAAAGCCTTTCTACAGATAAATCTCTTCTTGTTTGTGTATAATTCTCTCTCTCTCTCTCTCTCTCTCTCTCTCTCTCTCTCTCTCTCTCTCTCTCTCTCTCTCTCTCTCTCTCTCTCTCTCTCTCTCTCTCAAAGCCTTTCTCAGATAAATCTCTTCTTGTTTGTGTATAATTCTCTCTCTCTCTCTCTCTCTCTCTCTCTCTCTCTCTCTCTCTCTCTCTCTCTCTCAAAGCCTTTCTACAGACAAATCTTTTTGTTTGTCTCTCTCTCTCTCTCTCTCTCTCTCTCTCTCTCTCTCTCTCTCTCTCTCTCTCTCTCTCTCTCTCTCTCTCTCTCACACACACACACACACACAGAGCCTTACTTCAGATAAATCTTTCTTTTTGTTTGTGTATAATTACCTTTTATGACTTGCCATGTTTTTTTCCTTAGATCCTCACAAGAATACTAAAATAATAGGAAGGTTTGTTCTTTTCATGACTTTAAAATACATATTTAGTGAATAAAAAAGTGCAATCCGTCTTAGGTACAAAAGATTTCATCGTTAATTTATCAGAAAGAGAGACAAAATAGAAAATTCTCATTTCTAAAGTTTACTCAGGAAATCACTGAAAAGAAAACCTCGTCAGTCGCGCGCATTTTGAATTGCAAGGAGGATTTCAAATAGCAGAGTTCCAAGGCTCTTAATCCTCTGACGTAGATAGAGACTCCCCTGCCTCCCCTCCCTCCATCCTCCATCCGTCTTTTCTCGCTTTCCTTTCTCTCCTTCCTTCGTCACAGTAGCACAGGAAATCTAGGATGTGTTTGCTTTCGATTTCCTGAAGGAGTGAGGAGGATGCATCTCCTCAGACCCCGAACAAAAACATTGACACCAAAAGAGAAAACCGGAGCGACAACGGAAGAGCGAGCGTTCCACGTCCTTGGGTCTGTTTTATATTGTCGATCCCTGAGAGAGAGAGAGAGAGAGAGAGAGAGAGAGAGAGAATCTAAGATCATGTAAGCTAACATTCATTGATAAGGAAATGACACTCACAGCCAGTCTTCAGTGCTTGGACATTGTACAATTTTACATCCATCCATTAAAGCTAAGGCTGAGAGAGTTTATCTAAGATCGTTTAAGCTAGAAAAAATAACGCCCAAAGCATTGGTGAATTAAGAAATGACAGTGTCAGTGCATGTTGCCTGGAAATTTTACATCGCTCCACTGAAGCTACGGGCTCAGAGAGAGAGAGAGAGAGAGAGAGAGAGAGAGAGAGAGAGAGAGAAGAGAGAGAGAGAAGGAAGATCATTAAGCTAACTAGTAACGCCAAAGTGGAAGTGACATTCATAGCCAGTCTCCAGTGCCTGGAAATTTTACATCCTTCCATGAAAGCTACGGACTGGGAGAGAGAGAGAGAGAGAGAGAGACGAGGGGCGTCCTTGCCAAGAATCTAAGGGCGTAGGTAGGTTGCTCCTCCGCCGCTTTTACCTTTGAGATGCCTGTCTTTGTTCCAGGAGAAAGTTTTAGGGGTCAGTGGTG
>NC_089793.1:2620323-2622823 GCF_040412425.1 Macrobrachium rosenbergii | reverse complement strand
AGGGAGTCCCGAGGTCTTCAGAGAGAGAGAGAGAGAGAGAGAGAGAGAGAGAGAGAGCACTTCAGTAGCACTTGCCAAGACTGAAATGGCTCCGATGAATGCCCCTTCTCATGCGGGTTGCAGTGCACCTCTCAACTAACCCACCTTGGAGAGGAAAGTTCAAGATCAGAGTTGTGAACTCTTTTGGAAGATTGGGGTGATTTCAAGATCACACCGAGAATTTATTTCGGGATTCGGATGATTTGTAGCCGCATGCGGTTGTTGATCTGTAACCCGTGATTGTGAATGATTAGAATGATGGGGCTTTATTCTACAGTAGCCGAGAGTTATTGCGGTTTTTTAGCGTTGTTAGCGTATTCGAGTTGAACTCTTTTTGAGGACTGGGATTGGGATAATTATAGGAGTATTCGTCTGTTGATCTCTGCTGCTGTGATTGGGAAGGATTGGAGTGGTCGGCTTTTATTCGGCTGTAGTCTTGAGCTATGGCCGTTTTTGGTTGGTGGTGTGTATACAGAATCAAGATTCTTTTGTGCTGAGGTATTGTTGAAAAATGTTTATTAAAAAGCAGATAGATTACCAAATGAATAGATGAATAAAAATATGAATAAATTATCAAATTAAAATATTGAAATACATTATTAAAATGATTAAATGTCGCCTTGCGTTATGGTTGATTTGGTTGGTGTAACGTATTGAGATCGAAGAGAAGTTTTTGCGTGCTGATGGTTAAAAAAAAAAATATGTATTTTTAGTTTCGGACCTCTGAAAGTGTACTTTATCTAGAAGACACGGAAAGTGTCTCGTTGTGTCTTCACTTTTGTGTATCTAATCCAGAGTCAGGATTGGCTCGAATGTAAAAAAACCCCACCAACGTCCACCAGGCTCCGTCGAGATGCATCCCTCTTGCCAGTTTCGGTACAGATATCCTGCCAAGATAACTGGAGAAACTGGGCACCGCAGACCTAAAAAGGATTCCATTTGCGCCCTTATCGACGACAGCCATCTCTCTCTCTCTCTCTCTATCTCTCTCTCTCTCTCTCTCTCTCTCTCTCCTCTCTCTCTAAGGATGCCTCGTCCTGGGCGAAGAGGCAGGCATCCCAAAGCCCTCGCTTGTCACATAGCAACGACCACGTGTCTGGAGGAGGAAGGAGAAGAGGAGAAGGAATAATTGGCGTTTATAACTTCTTGAAAGAGAGGTGTCGCCTCCACCGCACTTGAAGCCTGGTTTCATTCATAAAAAATTTAGGTAACTAAGAACGTTTTGCTTCCTATTTTTAATGTCTTTACTAGTTTGACCTTACCTTGAGAAGTGGTGGTAACATAAGAGTAGGTCGAGATGGCAAGTTCCGACGCTCTGATCATGGTATCCTCACTCTAGTACATACTTCCCTTTTAGGGATCAGTGAAGAGAGGTATAACCGCCCTACGGCACCTTTTAGAGATCAGTGAAGAGAAGTATAACCACCCTGCGGTAACCTTTTGTTACACGAGGGAAAATATATCAATACGCCTTTCTTCTTACTATGTAGATGAGATAGAATTCACGCTTAAACCGAGCATTTGTTGCCAGATTTTGACGTAATACCAAATAAAGAACAGGTTTTTCCTAGAGTTGCAGGATTTGGAGCATTCCAACATAAAAGCTGAACTTCCATTAATATAGTGTGGATAAAGACTAGATAAAAAGAGATTTATTGGCACTTGGCGTCTGAGCTGCGAATTTCATATATCTATTTTCCAAAAATATTCTATGTGTTATTAGTATATTTTATTAATATTTGTAATTTTATTTTTATTTTGTGTAATTGCCGTCTTTGCTGTAGTATTGATTGGGAGTCATTCATATTCTCATTTTGCTCTTAGAATTTTCCAGTATTTTATGTTTTCATATACTATATATGCATTTGGGTGTGCGTGTTGGTATGACAATTTTGTGTATTTGTAATTTTTATTTTTATTTTGTGGGGCAATTGCCGTCTTTTGCTTTAGTATTGATTGAGGTTATTCATGTTCTTATATTTTGCTCACAAGAAATACCTCTGCATCTCTGCACGCTGCCTAGATAAATGCATTTTTTCGCGAACCTGCCACAACCTCCTCGTTGCCCGGGTATGCAAAACGCACCCACAAAAAAATCAACCCCTTGTTCCCTCGTTGAGTGTATGCATGCCCGGGGCACTTTCCCAAACGCGCGTTTTGTGAGCGCCCTGACATTTCCTTATCCGCAGGCTGCCCATTCTGACTGACATGCTAACGGTTTATCAACCTCAGCCGATTTCCCACCAGTCTCTGCTTAGTGACTGGCTGAGGAGGGCGGTTGGCTCAAGGAAAGTATTGAGAGGTGACTGACTGGCTGGCTGGCTGGCTGACATT
This sequence comes from Macrobrachium rosenbergii, assembly GCF_040412425.1. Classification (NCBI taxonomy): domain Eukaryota; kingdom Metazoa; phylum Arthropoda; class Malacostraca; order Decapoda; family Palaemonidae; genus Macrobrachium; species Macrobrachium rosenbergii. The sequence continues at coordinate 2,620,450 of NC_089793.1, read as the reverse complement.
TGGGCGGCAGAAGATGAGAGGTTGTCATGAGATCTCCGCTGGGTGGTTTTATTTTCATCTTTCTCGGCTCTTTCCTCATTTTGCTCATATCCTTTCTCGGATCTTCCCTCATTTTTTCATCTATTTC
>NC_089793.1:2590323-2615323 GCF_040412425.1 Macrobrachium rosenbergii | reverse complement strand
GTGGATGGTCAACATACCAATTTGCAGCCCTCTAGCCTCAGTAGTTTTTAAGATCCGAGGGCGGACAGAAAAAGTGCGGACAGACAGACAAAGCCGGCACAATAGTTTTCTTTTCAGATTAAAAAAAAAAAGAACAGAAAAGACGGAGCTTTTGTGGGGAGTTGAAAATCCTTTTGGTATACAGAACTACTATAATTCCTCCATTAAGTCGTTCGCAACCTGGATTACAACTTCAGATGCCCCGGAGATTATATGTTTTCGAAAAACATCATTCCTCCGAGGATTTATGATGATGATGATGCTCTGGAAACCGACGTCCTCGTTGGAAAGGCTGGCTCTCTCTCTCTCTCTCTCTCTCTCTCTCTCTCTCATTGCAATTGAAATGATTGTAGGTTCTAGAGGTATTGAGGTATCTCTCTCTCTCTCTCTCTCTCTCTCTCTCTCTCTCTCTCTCTCTCTCTCTCTCTCTCTCTGCAAGAGGAGCATCGTTTTTAGAATCTAATTTCTTTCTCAGAAATGAAAATATGTTGTGTAAACAGACCGGTCTTTGATTACTTTGTATCAACAAAATTTCCCGTTTAATCAGAAAACTTTCCTTTTAGGAAAGCAGTGTCTCCACAGACTATGAAACTCCCGAAGAGAAGGATGGGGTCTCTTTAATATTAGGTAAAATTCCTTATCAGGGAATAGAAGACCATTAGTAATAAGAAAGTATTCCATTTGGAAGACAAATGTTCTTCTCTTGTATGTAAAATGGTAGTATTCATTTCTTCCTTTATTTTAATACATCTTGTTTTAATTTCATTACGACGATTTTATGAGTCGGTTGTTCTATTAACGTCGAGTAGCGACAACACTTAGTGTTGTTCATTTCGTGCCATTGACAACTACCTCCCTCCCTCCTCCTCCTCCTCCTCCTCCTCCTCCTCCTCCTCCTCCTCCTCCTTCGCACTTCTGTTCCATCTTCATTTTTGTCTTTCTAGTCTTCCCCAACCCCTCGTTCCGTGTCTCCTCCTCCTCGTCCTCTCTCTCTCTCTCTCTCTCTCTCTCTCTCTCTCTCTCTCTCTCTCTCTCAGTCCACATCCTCGGTTTCCAATCCTATCATTGGGGCTTCCCATCAAAGAGGTTAGTCTTGGACTGACATCGGTGACGGATGTTCAGGTTGATTTTACTGCCTTTCGAGGTGGAAGGGATGGCCGCCGAGGTTGCCCAAATCTCATATCGGAATTGAAGCTTTGCTGTTGTTGCTATGTATGTTTGTTTGTTTGTTTGCGTGTTGTTTGTTTGTATGTTTACGCAGTAGAAAATCTGATGGGGTTAAGTTTATATTTGCGCAGTTATTCTTGGACTCAGTGGATCTGTCAAAAGCTTTTAACTTCTTCTTCTGTCATTTTCATATGACTTTTAACCCTCTTCAACAACATTGCCTGCCCACTTTTATCCTGTTGCTATGTGTGTTGGTGTGTTTGCGTGCTTTTTGTTTGTATGGTTACGCAGGAAAAGCTGCCCTGAGCGGGTATGTTTGTTTTGCTAAGTGTAAGTTTGCGGAATTATTCTGGAAGTCTTTGAATCCGATCAGAGCTTTCATTCTCTTTTTCCTTCAATGTCCGCTAACTTTTAACCCTCTTAAGCAATATTGCCAACCCTGTAATGTCCAAGGTCCTTCAAATATACTTCAGATCAGTCCTCTACGCTAGCCTAATCGATCTTTCTGACTTATAAGTGCGTGTAGCTGGCACTGAAACTGGCCCCATTTTGGCTGCTCTTATCTTGAACCAGAGTTGGCTCTTTAGCAACATAAGATTGTGGCCATTAAAGCTTGCTATGCCGGTAAGGAAATGACAAATGATTCGTTGATACGAGAGAGGAAAAAGGCCAGGAAGAGAGGGAGAGGAGGTGAGAGAGTTGAGGGGGGGTGTTAGGGAGGAGAGAGAGGGAGAGAGTTTATCGGTTGTCATTCAGAGTTTTTCCAGGCAGCGCCGGGTTGGTCAGCTAGCTATTCGCCGGCGAATTGATGTTTCGGAAGCTTCTTCAGGTTCAATTACAGCATGAAACTTTCACTGTCCTTTTGCCTGAAGTTCTAGAGTTGATTTCGGTTTGAGGTTTCAGTGCTACGTCAACTTTTTGTGCTCATGTATATTCGTTTGATTAACTTACTGATTTATTATATTTTACTTACTGTTTGCAATTATCAATATAACTTGTTTCCTTGCATATGAATATTCCTTTATTTGATCTTAGTTTTGTACGCTTAAGCATTTCCTTTCAATAAAGCTTAGAGGGTAGGTAGATTAATGGCCTTTTTTGCCTGGTTTATAATAATAATAATAATAATAATAATAATAATAATAATAATAATAATAATAATAACAATAACACAGGCTCCTGGAAAGATCTTACGAATCTGAAGACAGATATTCAAATATTATGAAAATGCGAATAACGTTAATCTTCGTTCGCATATTTCTTTAAGCACTTCCCCTCGAAATCGCAAATCAAACGCGCGAACCCTGAAATGATGTTCCTCTCTCTCTCTCTCTCTCTCTCTCTCTCTCTCTCTCTGTGGGTTCCTCATTAGCGTGCTTTCCTTTCGAAAGTTCTTTGATGCAGAGTCTATCGTTGGTGGTGGCGAATATTACGCTGGGCATTAGCTCTTTAAATCTTTGCCTCCATCTCTCGGGAAACGGAGGTGAATTGTGCATCTTCAGGAAAGAGAGAGAGAGAGAGAGAGAGAGAGAGATTAGGAGGAGGAGGCTGTCCGGTTCACGTGCTCTTTCTCATCGTTTTCAGGGAACTCTCTCCATTCTGGGGCTAAGTGAATGAGAAGAGCTTGCCGGGGCTGCTACTATGGCTCCCGTGACATAGGAGAGAGAAAGAGAGAGTATGGTTCCAGTCTCCTCAGACATTTTCCCACATTATTTCTCACATTTTGCATAGTTAATTCGTATTGCGAGAGAGAGAGAGAGGAAACTTTATACTCAGCCTTTTCCATTCATGTTTAACTTTGTTGCGCTAATGAAATTAGCGCAACAAAAGTTAGCATGATTTTGGCTTTGTATTGATAGTAGTAATAGTTGCAGCAGCAGCAGCAGCAGCAGCAGTAGTAGTAGTAGTAGTAGTAGTAGTAGTAGTAGTAAAGTAGTAGTAGTAGGTATTTTACTAATAACAATGAAAACATTTGTAGGTAAATGAATTAAGCTTTTTTTTTTTATCAGCGGTGCTCTTTTCTCGCTATAATTACCAAGCCTTCACTTATCTTTATCAACGCCCTTCGTTTGTACTCCCTCTCACCCCATCTTCGTAAAGGCCATTTCCGGGATTGAGAGAGAGAGAGAGAGAGAGAGGACTCTCTCTCTCTCTCTCTCTCTCTCTCTCTCTCTCTCTCTCTCTCTCTCTCTCTTTTAAAGAAAAGACCATTATGCAGAACCAAGACTGCATGTCTTCGTCGCTGGCGCAGCCATTACCGCTAATTGGACGGAACCGCAAAAGTTGACGAAAGGTCAAAAGGGGGTCAGGTTTGTTTTTGTCTTCCGATGTTTGGAGTTCATGCCCACCTTTTGCCCCGTGTGTCTGTCTGTCTGTCTGTCCGTCGGCTTGTTTGTTTTAGGAATTAATGAATCCCTCGGGGTTGCAATTGCCTCGGTGGACAAGGGGTAGGAGGGAGGAGGGTGGTAGGAGGGAGGAAGGGCCAGTGTCCTGATGGAGAAGGAAGAGTGTTCACGGGGAGGAAGATGTCTTTCTCGCGTCTGTGAATGAACTGTCCGATTAAAGGGAATGGATCTCTCTCTCTCTCTCTCTCTCTCTCTCTCTCTCTCTCTCAGTCTTTGCGTGTTATTAAGAAGGTAATGTAAATGGAAATTTGCAGTGCGACAAAACAGAAAACTAATGGATTCTCTCTCTCTCTCTCTCTCTCTCTCTCTCTCTCTCTCTCTCTCTCTCTCTCTCTCTCTCTCTCTCTCTCTCTCTCAGTATGAAGATTAAGTTCATTGAAAATTACAACCAACGAAACAGAAAGCTAATGGTTATAAAAAAATGGATTCTCTCTCTCTCTCTCTCTCTCTCTCTCTCTCTCTCTCTCTCTCTCTCTCTCTCTCTCTCTCTCTCTCTCTCAGTATGAAGATTAAGTTCATTGAAAACCAACAGAAACAGAAAGCTAATGGTTATAAAAAAATGGATTCTCTCTCTCTCTCTCTCTCTCTCTCTCTCTCTCTCTCTCTCTCTCTCTCTCTCTCAGTATGAAGATAAAGTTCATTGAAAATTACAACCAACGAAACGTAAAGCTAATGAAGTAATAAAAATATGGATTCTCTCTCTCTCTCTCTCTCTCTCTCTCTCTCTCTCTCTCTCTCTCTCTCTCTCTCTCTCTCTCTCTCTCTCTAACACAGCCCGGAAACGAGAAAATCAGAATAAACACATCACAAATTATTATTTTCGAAAAGAGCGAAGAAGTCACGTATACAGAAAATGGGTTCCGAGAAACTCTGTCAACAAGGTCTTATTTTTCCCCATTCGTCGGGAACTCAAACAACATCGTTAAATGTCGAGGAGGTAAAAATGTCACTCCGTCTCCGCGTCTTCTCGTCAGGACGAGTGGACGGTGGAATCCCATTTGGCCTCCGTTTTGTATACGGTGGGTGTTCTGGAGTGGATAACTTGGGCACTCCAGTGATTTATGTTATTCGAGTGCTGCTGCTGACTCGGCGTGTATGAGGGAATTGAAATGGAAAGCCATTGTTGACTGTTTTGTATTTTTGTTTTATAGAATTTTAAAAATTGTTTCTGGGCACGGTTTTTTGTTGAAGATTTTGAATTGTTGTGTCTGTACCTGGAAACAAGTATCATACAAGTTCTGTTTTCTGTTTTGAATTTTTTGGGGTACGGTTTTATTAAAGATTTTGAATCATTGTGTCTGTACCTTGAATCAATTATCATACAAGTTCTGGTTTTTGTTTTGAATTTTTCCTGGATATGGTTTTATTAAAGATTTTGCATGATTGTGTCTCTACCTGGAATCAAATATCATACAAGTTCGGTTTTTTGTTTTGAATTTTTTCGGGGCACGGTTTTATTAACGATTTTAAATCGTTGTGTCTGTACCTGGAATCAAGTATCATACAAGTCCTGTTTTGTGTTTTGTTCGTACATTTAATTATATCAGACAGACTAACGCAAGGCCTTGCAGTTTGAAAGGTAACCATTTTTGAAATTTGAAATGTAAACATGTATGAGAATATTGGGACCCAACTGTTATTAATGTTCGCAAAAACGGGAATTTACATTTAGCATACATTATGACAAATGAATCATCTGTTAATAAAGGCCTATATGAAAATATTCCCATTTTGAACAGATGGTAAGTCATTTACCATACATTGACGATGTATGATATTGATAAAACTATTAATTTGTGAATATCCTTGGACATTGAGTTCATTAGTGATTAGTACTATTTATGACAAAGGACTATTTAAAATATAGACAAAATACTAACACCGTGTTAAATCAAAAAGTATTCTTGATGTGACAAAGGTCTCCACGATGATGGACGAAGAAGTAATAAAAAATATTAATGCCTTTATTATTCTTTACGACAAAGGACTTCACAATAATGAGCGCAGAATATAACCAATAAAACGTAAATTATAAAGTAATCTTTATGACAAAGGAATTCACGATAATGGAAACAGAATTAACGAAACGTTAAATCATAAAGTATTCTTTATGACAGACGGACAAGTAAAGGTAGCGGCAAGAATTCTTTTCTTAGCTGACAGCGAATCGTGAAAGGTTGAGCATGAAGGAGCACAATCTTAACCCGCGAGTCTATTACGATATATATTTTTTGTGAGAAGAGTCATTTTATCCCATTGTGAGTCACGCCTCTCGCTTTTAGTGCCTGAATCCTCTCTCCTTTGAGAGAGAGAGGGAGAGAGAGAGAGAGAGAGAGAGGTTTTATATGCTCATAAATTCTACTTTCGAAGGAGGAGAGCAGAAATTACGGAAGCAGTAACGTTGCATAAATATGTGGCGTTCTTGATGCTTATGGGAAATTAATGCAAGTGTATGAGATTCATTTTTCATTTTTCATTTTGCACTTGGTTTTATTTTCGCGACTGAACATAATATAATAATTTACGTGTTTTTATTTTCGCGACTGAACGTAGTAGTAAAATTTACGTGTTTTTATTTTCGCAACTGAACGTAATATTACAATTTACGTGTTTTTATTTTCGCAACTGAACATAACATTACAATTTACTTGTTTTTATTTTCGCAACTGAACATAGTATTACAATTTACGTGTTTTTATTTTCGCAGCTGAACATAATATTACAATTTACGTGTTTTTATTTTCGCGACTGAACATATTACAATATACGTCGTGCAATATTGTTTTCTTCTTATTAATTGTATTATTGTGCATTGAATTTTGCCAGTGTGTGTGTGCGTCTTTGTGTTCATGGCTTTGATAGTATACATATATGCATTGTATATTCATACCGTGTATGCAAGGTAAAAGCAGATTAAGGGAGAATACTGGCATACAGATCCAGAGTGACTACTACTACTACTACTACTACTACTACTACTACTTACTACTACTACTACTACTACTACTACTACTACTACTAATAATAATAATAATAATAATAATAATAATAACTTCTCAAAGTACGTGTACAAAAAAATTAATGATAAAATATACAGTGTTTTTGTTGCACAAATATAGAATGTAAAACGAAACAAACTTGGTTCCAGAACCACCAAATTTTTCCTTCGAAATTTTTATCCGATTTGCATTTGTTATGAAAGGAAATACACGAGAAAAAGGTCGGGTGTTGACGCTGGTAATATTTGCTTTTGACTTCTTAAAAATCGGTTTTATAAACTCCATTTGTAATAGTACAGCTATTATTATTATTATTATTATTATTATTATTATTATTATTATTATTATTATTATTATTATTATTATTATTATTATTATTGGAGAAACAAATCCACAGTTCTGTGTTTCTCCATTTCAAGACTCATGCTGTTATGAGTATTTTATTATTATTATTGTTATTATTATTATTATTATTATTATTATTATTATTATTACTATTATTATTACTACAGAAGTATATAGTGGAAAGAAATTGTTATTTTTACTTGAGATTTACAATGACATTCATGATTGGTCTTCTTCTCTTTTATACAGTAAAAGAGGGCAAAAATTATAGCGAAGGTAATTGCCTGGGATAGATTGGGGCCAGAGAAGCAGGGCATGAATGATGAATGTTGATTGCTGATGAGAGAGAGAGAGAGAGAGAGAGAGAGACCCAAGATAAATGGGAGTTTTGTGATTTGCGATTCAAGTTGAATGGTAACGTTGATTGATGTGTTTCTCGTGAATGAAGTGTTTGACATTTAAAAGAAGTGAAGTTGAGAGAGAGAGAGAGAGAGAGAGAGAGAGAGAGAGAGAGAGTTGGAAATCGTAATGGGTACGTTTTTCAAAGAGAAATATATTTATGGTCCAGAAGTGCCGAAATCTTTTCGGCTCCAAATTCTTTGCGAGAAAGTGTGATTAATATATTTTGAGTCCATATGCATATCTCTCTCTTTCATGTTTTTTTCTGTCAATTTTATTCGGTTAAAATACCTTTATTTCACCTCCCGAATCCCCGTTGCCTCCAAATATCGCTTAGTAATCGAGTGCTGTCTTTCTTGTGTTCCCTCTCCCCACCTCTTTTTTATCTAGGTTTTCACGACTATGCTTTGTGAGGGAAGGCGGGTGGGTGGGGCAGGGTGTTTCTCCTGGAGTGTTGAGGGAGGGAGGAGATGGATTCCACTTGGAGTAGGGGTGGGAGCTGGTATGATATGGGGAAGGTTTCGCACTCCCGCAAGGAGGTTAGCTTGCTCCTCCAATGTTTTTATAAAGGAAGGCTAGGAATATGGGAAGGGGGTTTGGAGATGGGGGCCACTATGCCCTGTATTGGGGTTGGGGGTTTTGGGGAGGGGTTTGAGGGTTACCTGCAGGAGCCACAAGATGCTTGGGGGTATACTCGTAGTGGGGTTGCGTTAGTCCATATTTATTGGATCAGGTGATTACGCATATTTCTGCTCCCCGTTACCTGCTGTGGTGAGGGTTAAATTCTCTCTCTCTCTCTCTCTCTCTCTCTCTCTCTCTCTCTCTCTCTCTCTCTCTCTCTCTCTCTCGTAGAGTGTAACCAATATATCAATATTGTAAGATTGGGCCTCCACGAGGTAATCTAATCAGCTTGTCAGGACAGTTCTCTCTCTCTCTCTCTCTCTCTCTCTCTCTCTCTCTCTCTCTCTCTCTCTCTCAAAATGTGTACCGTTATATCATTATTATAAAGTTAGGGTCTCGACGAGGTAATCCTCTAATCCGCAAGGTGAGACCATTCTCTCTCTCTCTCTCTCTCTCTCTCTCTCTCTCTCTCTCTCTCTCTCTAAAATGTGTGCCGTTATATCATTATTTTAAAGTTAGGGTCTCGACGAGGTAATCCTCTAATCCGCAAGGTAAGACAATTCTCTCTCTCTCTCTCTCTCTCTCTCTCTCTCTCTCTCAGAGGATCATCACTCACTCCCAAGCATCTGCTATCCATCACCCCCTGAAGAGGGCAAGCTTCAGAAATGGAAAACTGTTCTCTCTCTCTTTGGCTTCAGAGCGCAAGTGACGTCACGAAGACATTTTCAAGTGTTGATGTTTATCGCAAGCTAAATATAATGTTTCTGGGAGCCGTCGCTCATTCGCACCTGAGGTGTTCGCACACGATTTCACACCCTGGCTGTAATTGCTCGTATGGCTTCTGGAGGGCCTTCTTGTGACGACCCTTTGCCCCCCCCCCCTGCTCAGACGGGCAAAGATTTGCTTTTTTGGGGGGTGGGGGTTAATGACGCTTCCGGGTTTGGTATGAGAAATATCACGACGGATCTTTATGAAGAATTAGCGTACCTGCTCGTTCAAGAATGACGCGTCATTATTCAAGCAGTTTTGCAATGTTTTGCTCCAAGATTATATCAAGTACATTTGCATTTTCTTGTTTTAAGATTTTGCATGATTGCAGAACGTCTAGTTAATCACCTGTGCACTGAGCTACACACACAAGAAAGATTTATGGATACACGTTGTGTTTGACATGATTAAAAGGTTATCATGTTTTCTTAATTTTTTTTTATGATACTAAGGCCAGACTGCTCATGCAGAAAGAGGAGACCTTTGGTGCTGTAGGAAATAACTGGATAAAACGTATGCTGCTCACCCGTTATCCTGCAGTATGAATTGCACACTTCTTCAGGAGTGCTCACCGAGCTAGAACGCTTGCTGGCACGAGGCCAGCCTAATGAGGAAAGAGTAACAAGTATTATTTTTTCTAAAAGAGCAGCGATTGAAATTGGATTAAAGGAAAGGTGACTCCGAGAGAGAGAGAGAGAGAGAGAGAATGTGAGGATTATTTTATTATTAGATATTTGGATCTCGACTCATAAGAATGGTTGTTGAACATGCACTGTAGTAGTGAATGCCGTTTGAGGTGGCAATGTTTTTGTTATTGAATTAGCATATGTAAGAGAAATGTTCGGAAACAGTTCCATTTATGCAAGATTTCCCAACAAAAATTGTTCTTTGCGTTTCCGAGCAGGGGAACGTCATATACTGTATTCTCTCTCTCTCTCTCTCTCTCTCTCTCTCTCTCTCTCGGTAGCAAATCCAGCTGGATACATTTCTCAAAAGATAACCGTATCGAATCCGGAAGAAAAATTTAAGCCGATGGAAGGATCTGCAGAGGAGCCGCTTGAGGAACAAATAGCTTTGCTTTGGAAAGGTTTGCGGTATGCATACAGTCTCTGAAGAGATTGATGGCACTTAGCTTTCTTAAAGGTACGCACAGTTCGAGAGAGAGAGAGAGAGAGAGAGAGAGTTGGTCAGTGTCAGGGGGAAAGAGTTTTATGTGCTTGTATAGTTTCTGAGGTACGGAGGAGCGGGGTATTTCCTGTCTTTTTGCATTAAATTGTTTTGGTAAAAGATATTTAGGTTTATGAAGACAGAGTCATCAAATAAAATATGTTACTGATTGAGGATTTGCTGTGGGTTTATGTGCTTGCAGTTTCCGAGGAACTAAGCAAGGAAATATTTCCTGTTCTTTTACATCACATTCTTTACATAAAAGATATTTAAATTTACGAAGGCAGAATCATCAAACAGAATATTGGGCGAGGATTTACTTTGCCTCATTATACTTAGATTTACAAAATTCTACTTCATTTATGCAGATTATTTTCGTAAAAGATATTTTCCATTATGGAGACAGCATCGCCAAACGAAATATTGGGCGAGGATTCACTTCGCCCGTCTATCCTGTTTTATATATCAAATAAAAGTCTTGCTTCATTTATGCAGGTCCGAGAATGCGCTGCTCGCTTGCAGGTGCTTTCAAGAATCTTTGGGGAAAGAACTACCTCGGTATTTGTGTATTTAGGGCTCAGGTTGGTTGCTTTTTTCGCTTTCAAATGATCTCATTTTCGTCCGGAGGTGGAGAATTTCCTTGGAAGTGGAGAAGGTTGTGATGCTGTGGAGATTGTAGTGAAGGAGATGGTGTATTGTCCAGGCTTTATGCGGCTCTGCTGGCGTGCTGTTGCTTATTTTAAGAACTTGATGTTTTTGTTATTTCAGACTTGGGCGTCAAGGTGCGTATTGTATTTTATATTCCTGTTGTGTATTTATTTATTTAGTTATTTATTATTATTATTAATATTATTATTATTATTGCTATTTATTATTAGTATTATTATCACCATTATTATTATTACTATTTATTATTATTTTATTACTAAATTATATTTATTATCACTATTTCATCATTGTTATATTATTATTATTGATGTTTTATTATTTTATTATTATTATTATTATTGTTATTTTATTACTAAATTAGATTTATTACTATTTTTTCATATTATTATTATTATTATTATTATTATTATTATTATTATTGTTGTCAATTTACTTACCGATGATTTTAGATATTTTAGAAGGAGCAAATTAACAGCCATTTATTGCCTTACTTTATAAATATAATCTCCTCTTACAATACTAAAATGTTCTTTTTCCCTGCATCAAAAAATACATTGACATATCTGAAACAGCTGGCGGAATGGCGTCCTAAAAATCATGCTTCTATGAATATTCAAACGCTGAAGAAAAAGCCTCTTTGTATATATATCATTGATCTTCTCACACTGGTGGGACTGAAGTAGTCAGTGATATTGTTGTTGGTCAGTTTTTATACGTAACCTATGAAAAATAAACTTAAAGTGTATGTAGTTGAGCTGCAATATTACATAAAATTGTATAACCTTTCATTGTTCTTTATACATATATATATATATATAACCTATTATATATATTCTTACATATATATATATATATATATATATATATATACATATATACATATATATACATATATACATACACACACACACACACATATATATATATATATATATATATAAATTTATATATATATATATATATATATATATATTCTGACTCACATCAGGATCAGACCCAGGTCTTTCAAATAAAAGACCAGACTGCTGGCAACCAGGCCACACAAGTCATAAAAGAAGTTGGAACCACTGTACTTACGGCATTACCTGGGCAGCTAACTGCTTGCATACCAGCGTGTATTCCCCCAACTTCTCGACACAGCAGTGACCAAATTGACAGCATTTCATTCGAATTATCGTTTCTGAGTGAATATGATGGAAATAATCAACACACATATGCATATATACATACATACACACATATATAATGTATGTGTATAAATAAATATAATAAATTTTTAGCTAAACAAAAACTTATAAGTTTGAATGAAGCCACGTTATGTTAAAAGATATAACTTTGTTTAGGGGATCTGAAACTTAATTTTAGTTCATAGTTCTGTCAGTAGATTATTCCATATAAGGATGTACATGCTGGTCATATATATAGCTGTAAAATGTCAGAATTTTAATTGGCATTCTCCAATTTGTAATCCATAATTATCGATGCTTTTACTATACTTTAACCTATTTTGGTTAAAAGCTGCGCAAGCTATTGTGACTGCGTGTGGAAGGTCTTTAACCTACAACTTTTTCCCAAGTCTTGGTCTGTTTGAGTTTGCAGTGTATTCGTCTTATACTTCTTTATTTATTGTTTCTATTCCATTTTCTTGTGTGTTCATAGGTACATTAGTTTTGTTTCTTGAGTATTTTTTTTTATTCCTGTTTATCGTCATTAAATTGTTCTGTTTTGTAGATTATTTCTTTTTTCTTGACATCTAATCATGACTTATTACTCTTTTGTCAGAACGTTATATTTCTTTTTTTGTTTTGTTTTTGTTTTTTGCTTACGTATGATTCATACAAACACGCCCATGCAAAGGACAGCCGGCTATTTTTGGGGTAGGAAGTCGAATGGAGGGAGGGACGGGGGGGGGGGGGGAGGATACAAATACCCGAATGACCGTGCTTTCAAGTGTCACAAATATCGCAGAGCCGCAGGCTTTAAAGGGCTGAAAGTGTTGATCGCGTGTGACACGGGGTCGCTGCTATTTAGGGCTTCGTGGGAGCATAAATAGCCCACCTGTAATTACGCTTTATCGGGCACGCGGAGGTGTGGATCATGCACGGTGCATATTTATGTTGGCTTTCGGTCATTGATGCCCGCGACCTTTGCAGCAGCAATTGATGCGTTTATTCGTGGTATCGGGGGTGGAATTTATGCGGTCATGGAGAGGGAGGGAGAGAGAGAGAGAGATTTCGAAATTTATCGGTATTGTCTGGACTAAAAGGTACTCGTAAATACAAAGCTATGATTTTATATATATGTTATAGATTACAGGCTTTCAATTTTAATATTGTGACCAGGAAAGCCTGCGATAAAGATATCATTTCAAAAAATGGTTTATTGAGACCACTTAGTCACATTTCTGAACTCAGAGAGCAGGACTGAAGTATCTGTTCCTCATGAGAACTGAAAATTGGACCAAGGTGAAGGTTAAAGAAGTTAGACAGCTAAGTACAAAGATACCAAAGGGAACGGATGAGAAATAAAGGTCATAGAAAACGGAGGCCCTGGGAATTGTATGAAGAGACTTAAGATATAATTCACAAATGGAAACGCACCTCTCTCTCTCTCTCTCTCTCTCTCTCTCTCTCTCTCTCTCTCTCTCTCTCTCTCTCTCTCTGTGTTCCTCTGTGGTGCAGGCTCAGATAACTGGTGTAACTGAGACCCCTCTTTATCATTTAATAGGTCCACTCGTGAGCCTTTTTGTTGGGGCAGGGGGTTGGGGGAAGGGGAGGGGGTTGGAAAAAGTCTCGTGAGACAGGGCTCTCCTTCATCGGTCCATTATGTGACACTAAGGATCAAGTGGCACTTGGGAGAGTCTTTTCTTTTGTTGCGTTCCAGGCTTGCGAGAGGATGGGCAAGAGACAGGCTGGAGAGAGGAAAGGTTCCTGGGGAGGGAAACCGGACAGAGAGAGAGAGAGAGAGAGAGAGAGAGAGAGAGAGAGAGAGAGAGAGAGAGAGAGAGAAAGTGAGAGATTGGGACTAAGAAAGGGAAGATTGAAGAGAGAGAGAGATTGGAGCTGAGACGGGAAGATTGAAGAGAGAGAGAGAGAGAGAGAGAGAGAGACTAAGAAAGTGAGAGATTGGGACTGGGAAAGGGAAGATTGAAGAGAGAGAGAGAGATTGGAGCTGAGACGGGAAGATTGAAGGGAGAGAGAGAGAGAGAGAGAGAGACTAAGAAAGTGAGAGATTTGGACTGAGAAAATGAAGATTGAAAAGAGAGAGGGATTGGAGCTGAGACGGGAAGATTGAAGGGAGAGAGAAAGAGAGGATAAACTGGCAGTGAGAGATTTTAAGAAATCGAGAAAGGAACAGAGAGAGAGAGAGAGTATGATTGTGAGTGTGTGTGTGTAAGTGAGAGAGAGTGAGAGAGAGAGTAGCAAAGGGTTGGCCATTCATGTCAAAATAACGTCTTCTGTGCGATAATAAGACTTGCAGGCAGTTGAAGGCGGGACGAAGAGGAGGTCGTATTTAGAAGACATATTGAAAAACGGGGACTATAAAAGAAAGGTTTTAACGGGCCGAGGACGTCCTTATATATCGGGAGCGTTTAATGGAACTGAAGGGGATGTCACAAAGTGCCCCTAAGGTAGTTTTATTCTCCTCTTTATGGGACCTTTCCGCGTGCAAGGCTGGCGAAAACTCTTCGGGGGTAACGCGGGAGCCGAGATGTTTACGCGCTGCTGGACTCGTCTCCTCTCTCTCTCTCTCTCTCTCTCTCTCTCTCTCTCTCTCTCTCTCTCTCTCTCTCTCTCTCTCTCTCTCTCTTTCACACACACATTATGTAATACACCTTAGAGTGCATCAACAAATGTTCACAGGCATAATTCAAAACAAATTATATATATATATAATATATAAATTTTATATATATATATATATACTGTATATATAAATATCTATATATATTTATATTTATATATGCTCCGAAGTATTCCTGTCTCGTTTTGTTAACGCATGTAATACACACGCTCAGATGTGGTATTCAAATTGACAAAATTTATTTAAAATACACTTACAATTCACATAATAAATAAAATTTCCATCCTTTTAAAATCGTGCATAAATTCCAATATACCTTCACAATCATCACTAACGTTAATGCACCATTCATGCAGTGAAACTTGCTGTATTTTCCTTCCAAAGTGAATAGCTAATAGAATCTGTTTGCTGCGTGGCGCGGGTGTATGCGTTTACATACGCACACACAACACACGCATACACACACCCATCTCCAACGTTTTGGATAATGGAATTGTGGTTGAACGAGCGGAAATGGGGAATGATTTAATCTGTCTGAAATTGATATATATGCCCGTGTTGCCCTTCGTTCGTCAGTACGTGCGTCCTGTGTGTGTGTGTGTGTGTGTTTTTTTTTTTTTTTTTTTTTTTGTCTCCAGGCTGGTAGAGAGGATTATACTGGACACGCGAGATGGGGTCGAATATTCGACATATTCGAGATTGCTTTAAAAGAAATATTATATAAATGACACTGGTTAAGTACATTGTTGCGTAATTAGGAAAAAAGCTGGTAATTTTGTAATGGATTTATTCATTTTTTTATAACATCCTTGTTCATAATTTACTCAGTTTGATATTATCCCGTCCTTCCATTTTCGCCCGATAGTTGAAGTTTATTATTATTGTTATTATTAGTAGTAATAATAGCAGTAGTAATACACTGCACCATAGTATTGATTCTGATGATGATTGTGATAATAGTAATAACAAATTAGTCTCCCATTTATATAAACGAACAGCATAATTGCATTAAAATGAAAATTGTCAAATATGAAGACGCATTTATTTATATTGTCGGGCTCATATTTGTTGAAACACCAATGTAAGGAAAATTAATCAAAATTTTGCTGAAATATGAATTTCTGTTAACGTTTATTTCACCCTCATTAGAGGTAGTTATATATATATATATATATATATATATATATATATATATATATATATATATATATATATATATATATATATATATATATATGTATATATATATATGTGTGTGTATATATATACTGTATATATATATTTTTTTTTTTTTTCTTCAGAAAAAGTTTTTTGCAGTTCTGTTGGGGATACCTAACAGATTCAAGTTGTAGAGTTTTTGTTGTAGTATTTATTATCATCATTCATGTATTTAAAGAAAACGATAACCTCTTGCCGTTTGTGAAAAAAAAAAATTTATTGACACCAGAGCATTTGGATAACTGTTGCAAATTGCGTCTTTCCATTTGCGAAAGATTGGTCAGATTAATCCCTTAAAGGACATGCAAAAACTAAAAGAACATTTGGCGGTAGTTGGCAATTTCCGATTCATCCCAATCCCAAGTCTTCAAACATAAAATGACGAAACCACTTCGCCAGATCGTAGCGCCACCTTTGATCGCGTCTTCCAGCTGGTCAGGGACTTGGAAAAGCCCTCTTTTCTAGGCGGAATAAGCCAATTAATTAGAGAGATTAGGAATGGGTCATTAGTGCCCGCCTCTATCTTGGGCCTTTCAGTTTGATGGTCTCGGAGTATCCATCGGTTACAGATGGGGTCTGGAATTAGCATGGCTCTGATATCAGAGAGAGAGAGAGAGAGAGAGAGGATCAGCTAACAGAAACTTCGAGAGAAAGAGAGAAAGAGTTATAGAGAGGGAGAGAGACAGAGAGAGAGAGAGAGAGAGAGGGATCAACTAACAGAAACCTCGAGAGAGAGAGAGAGAGAGAGCGAGGTGATCGACTGACAGAAACTCTTAGGAGAGAGAGAGAGAGAGAATGTGGAGAGGTTACACATGCTCACAGAGCTTTTTTTTTATAACAGGTCGAACATCAAAAGATTAAAAAGAACGTTAATTATCTTTTTATTTGTTCAAATCAAGACAGGGAAGATACGACCGTCTCTAAAAAAAGGGCTTATGCTCTTTCCCAGTGTAGAATCACTCGAGATAAGGAACTGATGAAGAATAGAAGCAATAAACCCCTATTTGGCTCTTGTTACCGCCGACATTACTTGGCCCCAACAGTCCATGATTGGACCGGTCCAGAGACACCTCCCCCCATCTCTCTCTCTCTCTCTCTCTCTCTCTCTCTCTCTCTCTCTCTCTCTCCTTGATCCGCAGCTTTTCGGCAGAATGAGATAGAGAGAATGTGAAACTCGACTTCTTGAGTGACTGTTAGTGTTAATTAGAATGAAGAGGCCAATACCGTGGCCGTCTAATGGGACCATTGATTTTAGGGGGACGGAATGTCCTGGTAGTAGGATGTAAGGGGAGGGGGGGGGTGGATGGCAAGGGAGAGGTGGCCTAGGATAGGTTTTTTATAAGAAGCATCTCTTGGGAGTTCATCTACATTTCCTTAACATCTCTGAGGAATTCATCTACAGTTATATTAATTAAATATTAGTGTAACGAGAACCCTGAATTACATTTGTAGACTCTCTTTGGGATCGTTTAGAGGCTTATTTCTTAAACGAGGTGTAAATTGGAGCTCGGTAAAAGTTAAAGAAGCCGGACAGCTCAGTCGGAAGAGACCGAAGGGAGGGGATAAAGAATAAAAGGCTAGGAGCATTGCGACTCGGCACCGAAGAAACGCTGCTGAAAACCTCCAGTAAAGCTTACAGTGTGCTTTGCAAGGCGCACTGTAGAGACGGTAGTAAACGCCCTACCCCCTCCCCCTCTCCCTGCCCCCTTTCTCCCCCCTACCCCCACGGGTCATATAGAATGAAGGGGAGGAAGTTTCGAGAGATAAGTTGAAGGTGAACGCAGGTGCGTAGAGGTGAGGAGCAAGTGGCCCTAGGAATGCGAGTACAGATCAAGGTGAACGAGTTTAGATAGGAGGAGGTTGAGGAGGAGGAGGAGGTTGAGGGGACAGAGAGAGAGAGAGAGAGAGAGAGAGAGAGAGAGAGAGAGAGGAGGAGGAGGAGGAAGCGGTGGCGATGGTTGGTGACCATTTAGGAGGGCTGGATGGGTGGCTGAGACACCACCTAGACGACAGATGGATGGTTGTCATATGGCCTTATTTGAATGCCTGCCTGGACGATTGTTTGCTTGCTTGCTTTCATTATTGTTTTATTGCTCTCTTGCATGCTTGCTTATTTGCTTTCTAGTTTGTTTTCTTGCGTTCTTGCTTTCTTGCTTGATTTCACGCTCGTTTGCTTGCTTGCTTGCTTGCTTGAGGTCCTGGATTAGGTTTGCTCTCCGCGTTTTTGTCTTGGATGCCAATCTTGCATGAGAGGGAAACTCATGCAGTGCCAGACGTCAGTTTTCTCTTCCTACATTGGTTTTTTCTTTGGAGAATCAGAGAGATTGGATCTTTGCAGTTTTGTACACTGCTATTACTGTATATCGTCAACTGCATTCTGTTTACAAAAGCTATTGAAAATCCCTTATCGCCTCTACTGATTTTTGGGAAGTGAGTTTGAAATGTTTTTTCATAAATGTTTTTTCTTCATAATGTTTTGGATATACAGTATGTTTTCTCGCCAGGTTGTTCAGTAATGTCATATGTGTTCAGTAACAGCGTACCTGTTAAATAATATCAGATGTGTTCAGTAATATCATGTGTGTTCAGTAATATAATTTGTGTTCAGTGGTATAATATGTGTTCAGTAATTATCATATGTATTCAGTAATATCATATGTGTTCAGTAATATATGTGTTCAATAATGTCATATCTGTTAAATAATATGTGTTCAGTGATATTATATCTGTTAAATACTATCATATGTGTTCAGTGATATGCGTGTTCAGTAGTATCATATCTGTTCAGTAATATCATATCTGTTCAATAATACCATGTGTTCAGTAATGTCGTATGTGTACAATAATATATGTGTTCAATGATATATGTGTCCAGTGATATCATATGTACTTAACAATAGCATAAGTGGTACATCATAGCTACAAAAACACACAAACCAAAGATGCATTTTCGCGTCCTGGTCAGACAGTCTTGCAACACACCAGAAGATTTTCCCAGATCACCAAAACCTAATCGTTTGAATGTATTCCTTTCGCCGCGTTGGTCAAGTAACACTGTTTTATGCAGCGCAAGTGTTGTGGTATTCATCCACGTCACTGGACTTCGTCCACCAAGGCACATCATCTGTCGAGAGTCATCGGTCTTGTCTTGTGGTTCTATTTATCAGATTTATCGGGCTTGACGTCATGTGAGAGAGAGAGACAGAGAGAGAGAGGGCACTTGCTGGGATAGGAAGGGGTCCCGTTTGATTTAAGCATATCAGAATATTTTTTGTTTTTTATTTTTTTTACAAATGAAGCTGAGAAACGTTGGTTTTGGTCGTAACTTGGTTGGGTTACCAACCGCCTAGAGCATCGTCGGTTACACATGTATTGGATCATAGCAAAAGTATTCCTAAATATGATTTATTTGTTTTTTTAAATATTGAAAGCATAAAAATGTTATGCTTAAGGTTATGATATACAGTATATATATGTATATATATATATATTTATATATATATATATATATATATATATATATATATATATATAATATGCATATATATTATGTGTATGTATGTATGTATGTGTATGTGTAAGTTGACCCTCAAGCTCGCATTATAAATAGAATGCACAGGCAAAGCTTGCATGCATCCATAACTCCACCTGAACCACATCAGCGGTCTAAATGATAGCCTAGCCCCCCCGAAGAGGCATCCCCATTATAGTCACGACGAGCTACGACTGGGTTTTGGGGGTGGGGTTAGGGGGAGGATACATGTAAATGAAACGGCGTGTGCTCTATGTCCGTCTCTTGGGGGCTGTTTTGCCTTGGGAGTTGCTGCTGGGCGGAAGAGATTTTAGGGGGATTTTTGTTATATTTTTCATTCCATTTTCATATGCTTTAGGATTTTTGTCGTTTTTATTATTGTTATTTTTATTCGTGTTTTTGTTTTTATTATTTGATTACATTTTCATGGGCTGTAGGATTATTATTATTATTATTATTATTATTATTAATATTATTATTATTATTATTATTATTACTTTTTTATTCTATTTTCATACGCTTTAGGATTTTTCTTTATTATTATTATTATTATTATTATTATTATTATTATTATTATTATTATTATTATTATAATGAAAGAAATGTAATCAAAGGCACTTTGTATTCCGCTGTATTATGCCACTCTAGGGTAAAATCCAATTAACTTTTAATATGACATCTGATATATTTTATTGATACGATCATGTAAGAATGACTGTTTTTTAAGCACAAAAAAATTAATTCACAGATTTATGATGTAGTGAGAAAATCAAGCGAACGACCGTCGCCCATCACGGGTCTGCGAAATTCAGTCTGTTAATTGTGCCATTTTGCACGATAATAATAACATTTCAAGTTACAGGATATTTGCATCTGTATTGTTGTTATGTATTAATACCTATTCTTGTACGTATTCATTTTTTTATTTGGCCGAATTGACGGGTAATTGATTGTTTTGATTCATGATGTTCTGATTATAAGCATTATGGTCATCAGAGTTGGAATTCTCTCTCTCTCTCTCTCTCTCTCTCTCTCTCTCTCTCTCTCTCTCTGAAATGTTTTTGGCTTTAAGCACTGTTTCTGTCGTTCATGTTTGTTGACTAATTTTTATTCTTTTTATACATTTAGCATATATATTTTTCATTTTTGATTCTGGGCACATCAGTACATACTTAAGAGTGACTATTAACTGCATGAACGTCATATTGACTGAAAGACTTTTTCTACATCAATTATATTCATTTTCTACGTCAACTATAGTCTTTCAGAAGAGTAAATGAATATTCATGCTTTATATATAGGGTGATTGTTTTGCAGAAATAATTCAAATGGCAACGGTAAATGGGCAGGTATATTTCGTCTCATTATCACACGCCACTTCAATATTCTAACATTGTGTTCCTCCGAAAGTGTCTCGTCTTGTTTAATAACATCTAAACATTGAAGTTCCTCTCGTCATGAAAGATGTATGAAAATGAATTAAATTTTCAACTGCCTAGTGTATATGATGCAGTGTTAAAAAGGAATTTTTATGACCAGTTACGAAATTAACTCCAGAATTTCGAATTCAGTCTAGATAGGTCGCGCTTGCTAAAGAACAACAGACGAGCAGGCAGGCAAGCAAGCAAGCAAGCAAGCAGTATTCTTTCAGGGTATCTTTAGGGCTTCCATAAAAGGACAGGCAGAATTCCTAAAATTGGGTTACTGCCCCATGATCGTTTTGAAATTGGAAAAGGGGTGGCCTGAGGTTGTATTCTTTAGGGGATAGGTATTTTGTTATGCCTTTGGGGGAGTATTTTTCATGTCTTTGGGGAAGTATTTTTCATGGCTTTTGGGAATTATTTTTCATGTCTTTGGGGAAGTATTTTTCATGCCTTTTGGGAAGTATTTTTCATGTCTGTGGGGAAGTATTTTTCATGGCTTTTAGGGGAGTATTTTTTATGCCTCTGGGGAAGTATTTTTCATGCCTTTTGGGAAGTATTTTTCATGCCTTTTGGGAAGTATTTTTCATGTCTGTTGGGGAAGTATTTTTCATGCCTTTGGGGAAGTATTTTTCATGCCTTTGGGTATTCGCCCCCTGTTATTTCTAAGGTAGGTTGATGGTGGAATTAAAGTGGCATGGGCATTACACGTTGGGGCATAAACCCCAGTGCTGTGAGGGCGTCCTAGTTTTCTTTATATTGTTTTGGTCTTACAAGTCTCGTTTGGCATCATAGACTTGTTTTCCTTTTTCATTTATTAGTTTTCTGTAAAAGAAAACTATTGTGCCGGCTTTGTCTGTCCATCCGCAATTTTTTCTGTGCGCACTTTTTCTGTCTGCCCTCAGATCTTAAAAACTACTGAGGCTAGAGGGCTGCAAACTGGTATGATGATCATCTACCCTCCAATCATCAAACATGCCAAATTGCAGCCCTCTAGCCACAGTAGTATATGTTTTATTTAAGGTTACAGTTAGCCATAATCGTGCTTCTGGCGACGATATAGGATAGGCCACTACCGGGTCGTGGTTAAAGATTCATGGGCCGCGGTTCATACAGCATTATGCTGCGACCACCGAAAGATAGATCTATTTTTGGTGGCATGATTATAAGCTGTAGCGGATGCACAGAAAACTCTATTGCGCCGGAGAAACATCGGCGCATTTTTTTCATGTTTTTTAGTAGTTCTCGAGGGAAATTGTTTTGTTCCCCTTAACTCATAAATATATACGTACGCGAAGCTTTGTTCCAATCGAGATTGTTGTTGCATTTATTGAATTGGCTACCGTCCCTCGCGGGGTGCAACATCGGTGGAATAAAGATTGACATTTGTCGATATTGAGATTTATTGTTTACCTTTTTTGAGCCGCTGGGTGTCATTATAAGAGTTAATGTAATATTTGAATGTTTGATAATGTTTTGACGCCAGTTTTCCGCTTTATTGTTTGAGCGTGAGTCTCAGGATGAGTGAATATTTGCCATTACTGGTTTATATATATATATATGTATATATATATATATATATATATATATATATATATATATATATATATGTATATATATATATATATATATATTTATATGTTTATATGTGTACCATGTGTGTGTGTACACATTATATACATATATATAATGTATGTATGTATGCATGCATGTATTCACTCTAAATACATACATATATTACACAGTATATAGAGGCTATAAGTAATAACTGCCAATGTCAATGTTTGATACAATAACAAAATTATCCATCGTTCATATTGATAAGGGACCTGTCCTTACAGTCGAAAATGCTTTGTCATCTTTGATGAGGAGGTTATGACGATATAAATCATTTGTGCAGATCCGATGATCGTGTTAAAACAATATTGACAAAATACAGTTTTTGTGTCCTAATCGCGTTAAGAGGCTTATTTGCCCGGAGATTGGACTTTGTTTTTCGTAGTAGTTTTCAGTCTCCGTTGATATTTCCCAACGAGCTTCCGTTAATTATACGAAAGGCAGTGGTGTATATTCAGGCCATAATCTCCTTTGTGTGTATTTTGATTGCGAATTCACTCATTAGGACTTGACTTTTAATCTGCTTTTGTAATGAGCGTTGGCGCTCACTCTTCCACGCGCGTATTAAACTGATAATTGTGTGAAATATTTGCTGATAATGTAATTTTTTAGATTATGGGACATGTGTTGTTTTCAGGTTTTTCATTTGAAATTTATAAAGTTTATATATTTTTTCTTTTTCTTTTTCAGCTTGACCCGTCGGCTGAGACCCGCGTTTTCAACCAGAACTTCAAGTTGGTGAGTTCAGCATGTTTATTTGTAAATTTTTTTTTTTTTTTTTTTAAAGACCCACCGCTATTATTACTATTATTATTTAGATACAGTATTATTGTTACTTTTATTGTTGAGTATTGAATTCCAATGTTTGGATTAACACCCTACTTTCGGATTAATCCGTGATTCCTGTAATCGTTATAGATATCGGTATTCCATTGCTCCGGATAATCGAAATTACCTTTCCATGCGAAGGTAATCATCGTGTTTAATTGGTCGCTGAAATTTTCCATCGGTTTGCATAATGGTTATCCCAGTCATTTTTGGATGGAAATTTTTTTTATAGTAATTTTTAAATGGGTAATGGTCATTTTCTTGAAATTGATGTTGATAGTTATCTTGAAATCGGTTGATATTTTGGATTACTGTTAGTTAAATAGTGGATCTATTATTATTATTATTATTATAATTATTATTATTATTATTATTATTATTATTATTATTATTATTATTATTATTATTATTATTATTACTTAGAAGATGAACCCTATTGACATGGAACAAGCCCACCAAAGGGGCCATAGACTTGGAACTAAGCTTCCAGAGAATATGGTATTCATTTGAAAGAAGTAACAGAAGATAACAGGAATCACAGAAAGAAGAGATCAGTTATTAGAAATGAAAAGAAAAGATAAACTGATAAAAGGATTAATAAATAAATATATATATATATATATAATACACACACATACATACACATATATATATAAATAAATAAAAATAATATATATATATATATATATATATATATATATATATATATATATATATATAATAATGTTAGTTATTAAAATACAAGATGAACTGGTTTATGGTAGTAATGCAATGCATCTTCGCTTGAACTTTAAAATTCTAATCGCAAACCATCCTGAAATTGACAATTACCTATATATTGAAACAATCATTTCCCAGCATCTGATACCACTCACTATTTCTCAATGGCTATTAAAACTCAGCTTCAAATTGCCGCAGGCTGTTTTACTCCCCAATCGATTATGGAAATCGTAATGACATCGATCGCCTTTAAAGCTCGTCGCAAATTGGACCAGGCCGGAATGGACTGGGACTCCATAACACGTGGGAACCTGGCAAAGTCGTTATCACCGTTACCGAGCTGGAAATTGCATTTGCAGTTTCTCGTTTACGGCCTCTTATTGGTGGGGGGATGGGGGGTTGGAGGTTCCTTGTTCAAGCGGCGCGATGCTGCCGAGTCCCGAGAATTTCAGAGCCTGTTGGGGGGGGGGGGCGGTTCTCCCTTCCTTCCTGGTCTTCCAGATCTTGTTCCAGACCGCCCTCAGATTCGGTTGAGATGAGAAAGGCACGGACGGTTTAGGATTTGATGTTAGTCTTTTCTTTTTATTAATTAAGTATATAAATTATTTTATTGTAAAGCGATGAATTGGGTGGGAATTAATAAGTCAAAGCTCTCTCTCTCTCTCTCTCTCTCTCTCTCTCTCTCTCTCTCTCTCTCTCTCTCTCTCTCTCTCTCTCTCTCTCTCTCTCTCCCCGTGCTGTGAACTTGGTATATTCATTATTATATCATTAAGGAATGAAATTAATGAAAATTAATACGACACAACCTCTCTCTCTCTCTCTCTCTCTCTCTCTCTCTCTCTCTCTCTCTCTCTCTCTCTCTCTCTCTCTCTCTCTCTCTCTCTCTCTCTCTCTCTCTAAATTCAGCATATTAAGTACGTATCTTAAAAGAATGAAATGGCTGGGAAAGAGTGAGAAAATAGCATTTCCTTGGCCTTGTTTCCGAAGGTAGTATATCAAGGAAGCACATTTCTCTTCTTTGCTGGAATATGTTTGTTTGTTCGTTTGTGTGTTTTATTCTTTCGAGAGATCATGATCTTCGTTATAATTATGGCCCTTTGTTCAAGTAATGAACTCCATACCTGAGACAGGTAGATGAATGTTCGTGGCGAAATTGATTTATATATGCTATATATCTGTGTAAAGGTTACGTGTGGGGATGTATATTCGTGTAAACACAAATGGTTACTCGTAATATATTTTATTTATTTGTTGTGCATTTGCGTTTACATAATGTTCGCC
>NC_089793.1:2572823-2585323 GCF_040412425.1 Macrobrachium rosenbergii | reverse complement strand
ATATATATATATATATATATATATATATATATATATATATATATATATATATATTCTATATAGAATATATTTGGCAGAATACTCCCCCAGCATCACAGAAGAGATCAGTGCAAAAGAAGAAACCTGTCACTTGAACGGAATAAAAAAAAAAAAGAGGGAAATGGTATTTTGTCATTACCACTCATATTTTCATCATTATTATTGTTGATGTATTTACTATCCTTTTAAGCCAGACGTCCAGGGCTTGGGTATTCGGAAAAGGCACCACTTAATTTTTCTAGGGGCCCCCTACTCCCTGATTATGGCCACCATCTCGGGGGCCTGTAATGCGTACTTGGGCCACTTTAGGTGTCCCTGGTGGCCCGTAGGTGTGGCGGCATTTAGCCTAATGGTTAATCGCTTTAATATCCTGTCTTTTTTTATTTTCACTTTTTTTTAAAGTTTCGGGTTTGTAGTTTTGATTGCAATCAGCTGTTGCTTAAATGTCAATAATCGGATATATATTTCATCACTTAAAGTGTAATTTTTTTATAATTTGTTATTAATCACCCGATCTTATGTAAATTGGCTGTTGAGTTGCTGATTTTCTTTGTTTTTGTTTACGATGATAAATGTGTGTATTTAGTATATATGTATATATATATATATATATATATATATATATATATATATATATATATATATATGTAATATATATATATGTGTGTGTATATATATATCCCATATATATATATGTGACGTGGTGTAATTTCCAAGTCTCTCCTCCTACCAACCATTGCAACGTCTCCTGCAATTGTAGCAGCTCACTAACACCGCCAACTTGAAACATCTCTTAAAAGATCGCATGTACCGCAGCGGTAACACTACCGCACAGCTCATGTGCAGCATAACAGCAGATCGCTTACTCTTAGTTCAGTATTGAGTTCCTCTGTTACCTCGCCGAGTCTCGCCTCGGCTGACTTGACGTGGATATCCATCCGCTAGGTGAGTAATATCACAAGTGTTGTCTACGTCAAGGGTGATATCTTTGCGCTATTTATATGGGTTTGGAGGCGTTGCGAAAAACACATTCCCAGATGTAGGAATTGTTATTATTATTATTATTATTATTATTATTATTATTATTATTATTATTATTATGTACTTCGAAAATATATACAAACAGGACCTTTTTTGTCTCTTGCGTTATTATTATTATTATTATTATTATTATTATTATTATTATTATTATTATTATTTTTATTATTATTATTATGTGCTTCCAAAATATGTACAGACAGGACCTTTTTTGTCTCCATTATTATTATTATTATTATTATTATTATTATTATTATTATGTACTTCCAAAATATATACAAACAGTACCTTTTTTATCTCTTGCATTAATATTATTATTATTATTATTATTATATTATTATTATTTTATTATTATTATTATTATTTTATTATTATTATTATTATGTGCTTCCAAAATATATACAAACAGGACCATTTTGTCTCGTGAATTATTATTATTATTATTATAAAAAGAAAAAGTGCGGGACCTAACCGAAAGGGAACGTTGCCAGATGTGGTGGCCAGCATTTATACATTTGCACATTTAATGCATTACAGTATGCAAGGTCGTCCACACCGGGAGCATTCGGGACCTACATAAAAACGCAGAATCAGAGCGTGCCACAAACACTATCGGAAATAGTTTGGACGCCGTAAAGCCGTTTCGGATTTGCTGGCGACACGTTTGAATTTAGGATTTTTTTTTTTTTTTTTTTTTTTTTTTTTTTTTTTTTTTTTTTGACATCCCTTACTGTCACTGACTCGGTAAGCGAACGTATTTAAACCTTGGACGGTGTCAATACCGTTGCTAAATATTTTTTGAACTCGGCGTGAAATAGGGAATTGAAAGGGTAAAATTGACTTTTTAAAAGATCATTGGGATAACTAGAGTGTGTATTGTGGATAACTTAAGAGGCATTGTGGCTATTAGAATTACATATATATATATATATATATATATATATATATATATATATATATATATATATATATATATATATATATATATATACATATATATATATATATATATATATATATATATATATATATATATATATATATATATATATTACATAATAATATATATATATATATATATATATATATATATATATATATATATATATAGTATATATGTATATATATATATATATATATATATATATATATATATATATATATATATATATATATATAATACACACACACACATATATATATATTTATTTGCTTCGTAACTCTTCTACGCCAGACATAGCTACTTGGTTTAATGACGTCATTCATTAAATTGTCCTGAATCGGTAAGCCTTAAATAACCAGTGACATTAGATAAAAATTTCTCGGAAATATTTTGTTGATGCTCTAATTTTTTATAGTAGTCTTATAGATTATGTGGGCTAATGACTGTGTTTGCTTAAAAAATTCCCACTGCATTTGTTTGACGTTAAAATAAAAATGAAAGAATGGCAAAAGAGAACATGAAATCAGCATTAAATTCAAAATGTCTCAAATCTCATGACAGCTGTGCCGTTTTGCAACTAAGAAATATGTTAGGAATTTTTATAATATTCCGCATAAAAAAAGTAACGCGGTCGTAGGTGCTTGATATTTTTTTGTAGGGGAGCGAAGGGCTAGCAAAATATGTTCATGAAATATTTTATAAAATAACATTTCACGAATAAAAGGTCGCGTCTTCAAGAGCCTTCAGAGGTAGTGTCAGCAACCGGCCTACAATATTTCCTTGAGAAAATATTTTTGCAGCTTTTACAGGGAAAGGGGGAGAGGGGGCGCGTCCCCAGACATTTTTCCTGTAATATTCATCCTTTGCAGCAGCATCCGTGAAATGACCCAGACGGAAAAGATTTTTTTAAGTTCTCTTTGTGGAGACTTTCAAGGAAAAAAGTTGAAATTGTTTCAAGTAGTTGTAGATGAAAGTCTGGAAGTGTTGGGTAAGATTGTGGCTTGCAAGAGTGTCTGTTGAAGAAAAAGTTGTTTCTCTCTCTCTCTCTCTCTCTCTTCTCTCTCTCTCTCTCTCTCTCTCTCTCTCTCTCTCTTCTTTCTTCTTCTTCTTCTTCTTCTTCTTCTTCTTCTTCTTCTTCTTCTTCTTCTTCTTCTTCTTCTTCTTCTTCTTCTTCTTCATTGCATATGTATATTCATTTGCATGGTCATATAATATATATATATATATATATATATATATATATATATATATATATATATATATATATATACATACATACATATATATATATATATATGTACATATATATATATATATATATATATATATATATATACATACATACATACATATATATATATATATATATATATATATATATATATATATATATATATATATATATATATATATATACTATATATATATATATAATTTTAGACATGTCAGGTTATATACTGTATTCCAGTTATGCAAGAAAACATGTAACCTCTCTCTCTCTCTCTCTCTCTCTCTCTCTCTCTCTCTCTCTCTCTCTCTCTCTCTCTCTCTCTCTCTCTCTCACGCAAGAAAGAGAAGTCAAGGCTGGAAACTTCCTTTTTCCCAGCGTCATAAATATGACGAAGGTCAAGGGAGAAAAATTGTGGACCCACCTCGTGAAATTCCCATTGTCAGTCTTCCTTAGTATCTGTTGGACTGTATCTTCAAGCCCGGCTTATGTCGTTGAGTAAATGTGCGTTGTGTTTGACTGTTTGTAATTAGACATCGTGAGACGCGCATAATTGCGCCCTCTGTAATGAGACGTCTTTAGAGGCGTACATTTGCCTGTTTACAGTTAGATATCCTTAGAAGCGTATATTTGTTTATAGTTAGATATCCTTAGAAGCGTATATTTGCCTGTATGTAATTAGATATCCTTGGAAGCGTATATTTGACTGTTTGTAATTAGATATCCTTAGAATCATATATTTGGCTGTTTGTAATTAGATATCCGTAGAATCGTATATTTGGACTGTTTGTAATTAGTTATCCGTAGAAGCGTATATTTGACTGTTTGTAATTAGATATCCATAGGAGCGTATATTTGACTGTTTGTAATTAGATATCCTTAGTTATCCTTAGAAGCGTATATTTGACTGTTTGTAATTAGATATCCTCAGAAGCGTATATCTGACTGTTTGTAATTAGATATCCTCAGAAGCGTATATCTGACTGTTTGTAATTAGATATCCTCAGAAGCGTATATCTGACGTTTGTAATTATCTCCTCCAGAAGCGTATATCTGACTGTTTGTAATTAGATATTCTTAGAAGCGTATATTTGCCTGTTTGTTATTAGATGTCCATAGAAACTTATATTTTTTTTTGTGGAACAAACTTAAAAGGTCATTCACTCTCCTGCATAAAATAAAATATCATACAAAATAATTACAATTGCAATAACTGCTTTCTACGCATTTTGTCAAAAATATGTTTGTGATAGCCTTCTCCTCTGTCCAAATTCCGACGGGCAATCACCCAGCCCTTGCCCCCCGCCTCGCCTGGTGGTGATCAAGCGCCTTCCTTCAAGCTGGCTGGGCGGAAAGCGCAGGCCTGGTCCTTCTTCCTAAATCATTATCATTATATTAATCAGAAGGACCAACCATTCATTAAGGAAAAAAATCCTTCAGGTAAAGGCCACTCGCTTGCAGAGGATTGCACAGGTATGCCGAAAATAGAAATGCAAAGAAGATAAGGATAATTTTATCGGTATTGACATTTTCGCTTTTGCAAAAGGTTTATGTTGACCTCCCAAATATTTGTTTGCATGGTCAGCGCTATGGTGAAGCCGAGTTCTCGTGTATTTTTGTTTTTTTTATATACTTTCATTTATTGTTTTGTTTAATTTTTATTTGTTCTTAGGTTTGTTTAATGTTTTTATAATAGACATTTTTTATGCATTCGACGTGATATGTTTATATAAGTTTGCTTGTTGTAATTAATTGTTGTTTATTTTTTTGCTTTATTCTTAGTTTTGTTTAATGATTTGATAGACATTTTTGACACATTCGACGTGACATGTTTATATTATATTTCTCTGCGTAATTAAAATAGTCAGGTACAGTCACTGATTGACTGCCTTGTCTTTGTATAATGTTTATAGAATGTTCCTCCTTCGTGCTCCCGTCAACATGGAGGAGAATTCCCATTAGTTATTGAGCAGGCCTTTGGAGCAGAGAGAGAGAGAGAGAGAGAGAGAGAGAGAGAGAGAGAGAGAGAGAGAGTCAGAGGAGAAGCCCTTAATTAGATATACATTACAAAATGTGCTAGAGACAAGAAACGCTCTCTCTCTCTCTCTCTCTCTCTCTCTCTCTCTCTCTCTCTCTCTCTCTCTCTCTCTCTCTCTCTCTCTCTCTCTCTCTCTCCCCTCCAGTTTGTAACTGATATGCAGAGGGAAATGAGTGAAGGCTTAAAAATAAATCTAAAAGAAAATTGTAAAAACTAAAGTAACGAAGCATCATGTGTGCAATTGACTCTCTGTGCATAAAAGTAAAATCTTTATCGTGTCTTTTAATGTTTTGGGGAAAATTGACTCAAATATTAAAAATAATATTTTATCTGTGTGCATAAAAGTAAAATCTTTATCGTGTCTTTTAGTGCTTGGGGAAGATTGACTCAAATATTAAAAATATTATTTTATGTGAGTGCATAAAAGTAAAATCTTTATCGTGTCTTTTAATGTTTGGGGAGAATTGACTCAAATATTAAAAGTGATATTTTATCTGAATGTAATACCCTTGTTAATTGCATATCTTCATTGCAGTGCCCTTATGCGTTTCATATCTCGAATTATTTTCATACCAAATGACCGCAACTCCGTCACTTAATTAAAGCAGTAAATATACACCTCTAGCCCTTAACCTGCGCGGTGTTACCTTATTAACTGTGAGGGTGCCGCTTGGGTAACGGCCTTTTTGAGAAGGTAATGGCCCTGGCACAGTGCCATATCCAGGTCTAATGTCCCCCATATAGTTCTTTTGTATTCTGGCTCCTTATTATTGTACGTTAAATTGGAGGAGGAAGGGATGCTGGTGTCATGTGGGAATAGCTTTGCTCTCTCTCTCTCTCTCTCTCTCTCTCTCTCTCTCTCTCTCTCTCTCTCTCTCTCTCTCTGACTAGAACCTTCTGTTTCATTGCCACACCATTGAACATTATTAGTGTAGGACCTCTCTCTCTCTCTCTCTCTCTCTCTCTCTCTCTCTCTCTCTCTCTCTCTCTCTCTCTCTCTCTCTCTCTCTCTCTCTCTAGAACCGTTTGTTTCATTGACATAACACATTGAACACTATTAGTGTAGAATCTCTCTCTCTCTCTCTCTCTCTCTCTCTCTCTCTCTCTCTCTCTCTCTCTCTCTCTCTCTCTCCCTCTCTCTCTCTCTCTCTCTCTCTCTAACTAGAACCTTCTGTTTCATTGCCACACCATTGAACATTTATTGATGTAGGACCTCTCTCTCTCTCTCTCTCTCTCTCTCTCTCTCTCTCTCTCTCTCTCTCTCTCTCTCTCTCTCTCTCTCTCTGACTAGAACCGTTTGTTTCATTGACATAACATTGAACACTATTAGTGTGGAATCTCTCTCTCTCTCTCTCTCTCTCTCTCTCTCTCTCTCTCTCTCTCTCTCTCTCTCTCTCTCTCTCTCTCTTGGACTAGAACCTTGTTTCATTGCTGTTGAAGATTATTAGTGTGAGATCTCTCTCTCTCTCTCTCTCTCTCTCTCTCTCTCTCTCTCCTCTCTCTCTCTCTCTCTCTCTCTCTCTCTCTTATTTGCCTCTGTGCCTTTGGTGTTGATGAGTTTTGCTGTGAACTAATTTTACGGTGTAAAATTCTGTATGTTTGGGCGTGTGTTTGTGTGTGTGTGTTTACTTTGTTAATTCGATTTTGTGTGTTTGTCTACTGTTGATGACCTGTGTTGCTCTCTCTCTCTCTCTCTCTCTCTCTCTCTCTCTCTCTCTCTCTCTCTCTCTCTCTCTCTCTCTCAAACACACACGTGCACTATACGGTTAGATATACGAAGTTGATTATGAAAAGTGAATATCGCTCTATGATTGCATACGATGGCTTATTTAAATAGGAAAGAATATCGGCTATGACAAAAGGATATTTTATTTATCTGGAATATCACAGAAGCTGCTTAACAGACAGACCACATCCGCTACAAGGTGCTAATATCCGTTACAGCAGCATTGATCGCTGTAATGAAAGTATTGATTTGAGCTGACTCTTTCCCAAAACGTCATGGTGAATAATAAGATAAGATCGTCAGTTATTGTAGCAGAAGTGTTGTGTATTTGCTTTGCATTAAGAATTAATACCATGTTCGTTATGGAAGGCTTATGTCCGTTATAGAGGACTTATGTCCGTTATAAGGGACTTACGTCCGTTATAGCTGTATTATTCACCGTAACGTGTTTATAACGGCTACACGGAACAGCGTAAGATAAAATCGTTAGTTTTAAGCAGAAGTGTTTGGTAATTGTTACGTGGAAGTACGATGTCCGTTATAGAGGGATTATGTCCGTTACAGCCGTAGCAATATTCATCATAACAAACACGGACAGACGAATGAAGCAAAGAATGGTTGCATTGTTGCGCAGAGAACGATTGCAAGCGTCTGCTTTGCGTTACTGATGACGTCACCCCAAAAAGTTGGGTGGTTGGATATGGCCCTCTATTCTGTTGTGCCTTGATTATACGTGGGATTTGGAGAGAGAGAGAGAGAGAGAGAGAGAGAGAGAGAGAGAGAGAGAGAGAGAGAGAGGAAAAACATGGAAATTGTTCAGGCATTGTGTAACTTCCGGGGAGGGGAGGGAAGTTATCCATAGTTTCCGCTTCATGTGACAGTGACATACATGTAATAGCATACTTCTAAACATACGCAGACATGAGCATTACACACACTCACGCACACACACACACACACACACACACACACACACATATATATATAATATATGTGTGTGTGTGTATGTATGTATGTATGTATATATATATATATATATATATATATATATATATATATATATATATATATATATATATATATATAATATCAATTCTCTTAACTCTTTAATTTTCACGGTTCAAATAGATACCCGGAAGTGAAATTTCGTTCTATTATTAATATCAAATACATGTTTTGATTGACCGGCCCACTGAATTAATTTGCGTTTTCAGCTTTTGTTTCTTTTATTTCCTTGAATGGAAATAGTCTTATTCTAATGCAAATTAATGCAAAGTAAATGTTTGGTTCAACAAGAGAATTATTTGAATATAAGAGAGAGAGAGAGAGAGAGAGAGAGAGAGTTGCATATGAAACGTGCAATAAGTTAATCTGAATAATGAAAGATTCATCATTTTTGTTACTGTAAAAGGGTATTACATCGACTTAATGTTAAAAGAAAACTACCGGATGAAATAAAAGCATTGCGAAGAAATGTATAAAACCCACTTCTTATGATATTAAAAAAAAAAAAGTTTATCTTCTAAAACAAATAAGCGGAGAAAGTTGCAAAATTTTAACCGGCTAAGTTGCTATTCCAAACAAGTAAAAATGCGCCGAAGTTTCTTCGGCGCAATCGAGTTTTCTGTACAGCCGCAACATTGTATAAACAAGGCCACCGAAAATAGATCTATCTTTAACCTTAAATAAAATAAAAACTACTGAGGCTAGCGGGCTGCAATTTGGAATGTTGGATGATTGGAGGGTGGATGATCAACGTACCCATTTTGCAGCCCTCTAGCCTCAGTAGTTTTTAAGATCTGAGGGCGGACAGAAAAATGTGCGGACGGACAGACAAAGCCGGCACAATAGTTTTCTTTTCAGAAAACTAAAAAAACTGAAGAGTAGTAAAGAGAGCCTGCCAGTGCAAAAGAAACGTTATTATCTGAAATATAAAAGGGGTCCCTCACTCAAAGAAGGGTTGATGTCAAAACAGCTGATGTTACCCCAGACTGAAAAATTTCAAAGGAAAAGTTGATTCCGTCAGACTCCGGAGTGTTTTCCCGGAAGATTGGTGTCATTAGGGTGCAAATCCGACTCGGCGTCAGGGAAAATTTTGCTTGTTTATCCGGCCTGTATGCTAATAATCCTTATGCAGATAGGCAAAAGCCCCCCACTCAGGAGAATAAATGTGTTGGGATTTTTTTCTCCCTAGCTCTGTCCGAGGCAATCTGTTCTCTCTCTCTCTCTCTCTCTCTCTCTCTCTCTCTCTCTCTCTCTCTCTCTCTCTCTCTCTCTCTCTCTCAACAGTATAACAGTTTTGGGTTAACTCTCTCTCTTAACAGTATAACAGTTTTGAGTTGCTCTCTCTCTCTCTCTCTCTCAAAGTATAACAGTTTTTAGGTTAACTCACTCTCTCTCTCTCTCTCTCAAGAGTATAACAGTTTTAGTTAACTCTCTCTCAGTAGTATAAAAGTTTTGGCTAACTCTCTCTCTCTCTCTCTCTCTCTCTCTCTCTCTCTCTCTCTCTCTCTCTCTCTCTCTCTCTCTCTCTCTCTCTCAGTTAACAAGTATTTTCCTTTATTAAATCTCGCGTTTCTTTGTTTTGCGTCTGGTGTGTGGGAATGCAACGTTTGATTTGATAACCTAGTTTTCCCTTCACTCTGGTTCTGTTACCAGTTCATTCATTATCTATCGGCGTTAATGATCAATTCAAAAAAATGTAATAACCAACTCTAAAAACGTATCAAGTTCTAATGTCTCGGCCACTCTTTGAAAAAGGTATTGATTATTCGTTTTCATTTAACTAAACCTTTCAAGTTAGTGATATCGGCCAACGTTTTTAAACGTCAGAGTTATTAATTATATTAAATTAGACTTTGCATCAATAATTTTAGGAAAATATCATTAACCAGTTCTAAAACGTTTCAAGTTCATTGTCTCGGCCACTCTTTGTAAAGGTATTATATCTGCTGCCATCCAAACGTTTCTGAGCCATTCAAGGTAGCGATATCGTTCAACTTTCTAAAACGTTTTAAGCGAAGATATCAGTCATATCAAATTAAACGTTGCATTTATGATTTTAAGAAAATATCATTAACCAGTTCTAAAACGTTTCAAGTTCAATTGTCTCTGCCAACTCTTTGTAAAGGTATTATCTGCTGCCATCCAAACGTTTATTTTAACCCTTTCAAGGTGGCGATATTGTCCAACGTTCTAAAACGTTTTAAGCGAAGATATTAGTCATATCAAATTAAACGTCGCGTTTATAACTTTCGGAAAATAGCATTAACCAACTAAAACATTTCAAATTCAGTAGTCTCGGCCACTCTTTGTAAAGGTATTATCTGCTGCCACCCAAACGTTTTTAAAGCTTTCAGCTTTCTAAAACGTTTTAAAGGTATTAGCTGTATTAAATTAAACGTTGCATTTATAATTTTAACCGACCTTCAACCAGTGGTTCCGCATTGTTTTAGACAGGTCTGATACGAATCCAGAGCGTTATTGACTCACGTATTGTTTTGCACTCTCGTTATATTTCGTGGTTAATCCAATTCTGGTTTTCTATGCATTGGAAATTACATGAATTTAAAGCGCAATGTATATTGTTATTAAAATGCGATTTATCTGTTAGGGCGGGATTCTATCATTTTTATTTTTTTATTTTCCCCCGGGGGGATAGTCAACGCTGATGGGATTCGTTTGTTTTCGATAGATCTGGTTTATTCAGAACAATTTTTCGTGGCTTACTAGAATTTTTTTTTTTGTTTGACTTATTTTTAGTTTTCTGTAAAAGGAAAGTATTGTGCCGGCTTTGTCTGTCCGTCCGCACCTTTTACTGTCCGCACTTTTTCTGCCCGCCCTCAGATCTTAAAAACTAATGAGGGTAGAGGGCTGCAAATTGGTATGTTGATCATCCACCCTCCAACCATCAAACATACCAAATTGCAGCCCTCTAGCCTTGGTAGTTTTTATTTTATTTGAGGTTAAAGTTAGCCATAATAGTGCCTCTAGCAACGATATAGATTAAGCCACCACGGGTTCGTGGTTAAAGTTTCATGGACCGCGGGTCATACAGCATTATACCGAGACCACCTGAAGATATATCTATTTTCGGTGGCCTTGGTTATACGCTGTAGCGGCTGTACAGAAAACTCGATTGCGCCGAAGAAACTTTTTTTTTACTTGTTTTATGCTGAAATGACGTCAAAGCACTCGGTCTTGACTAAAGGAATAAAAATCAAAATAAATAAATCAATCGATAAATCTAATAGGAAATAAAAATTGCAAACTCTGCAAACATCTCTTTAGAGAGGTAATTCATAAATTTTAGGCTACAGCTTTTACTAATTGATCTTCAGGAAATAATGATCATATTTTTGTGCTTAGATTTTTATGATCGAATCGTGAACTGTGGATGTGGCAAATGAGAAAAGAAATTGTGACTCTCTCTCTCTCTCTCTCTCTCTCTCTCTCTCTCTCTCTCTCTCTCTCATACTTTTTCCTTCCTTCTGGATGGGATCTGTGTTATTTTGGCTTCGCCGATGAATAATGCATAGCACAAGAAGGGAGAGAGGCGTTTAATGTATTTGCTATCGAGGGGTCGGAGCTCCGGATAAAGGCTTTCGGGAGAATGCCTCCCGTTTCTCAATCTTTGTAATACGGCCTCGGTTGGGTCTCATATGAATGTATATGATACGCAAATGTATAAGAATGTTTGTGGAGATTTACGCGGTACGTGGAGTATATATTTTGTGTTTAGATATATCCTTCTGCGCTTAGGCTTTGGGGCTTTGTTCCTCTTAGTGTTTAGGCCCTGGTTTAGGCATTGACTTTCCTCCTACACTTTGTGTTGTTTCTGATTCCTAGCTTTGTTTTCTCTCTCTCTCTCTCTCTCTCTCTCTCTCTCTCTCTCTCTCTCTCTCTCTCTGTTTTATAATTTTTTTTTTCAGTTTATGATTTCCAAAACAGAAGTACTTGGTTGTCCGTCTTGTGTGGATATGTTGATTCTTAATAATAGGCGCTATTAATCTGTGTATGGTTATGTGTTTGTTTGTATGTACATACATACATACATACATACATACATACATACATACATACATACATACATACATACATAAGCCATTTCCCTAGTAATGATTGACCCCAGAAAAGAAAAGAGATACCTACGTATGTGTGTGTTTATAATGTAATCTATTTGATTAACGTGTGTACGTGTTATTGGTGTGTTTATGAATGCTTCAGTTAACGAGCGTGAACGAACATAATTTAAGCAGTATAGTTGTTGAAAATATATTTTATTCTGTCTTTGTCCGTTCCCTTGTCGTATGAACTCTTGAAAGTTGACGCCCAAGAATCTTTGCTTTTTGCCTTTCTAAAGCAGTCGCTTTATTTTCCCACAGATGAAAAGATTCCCTCCCTCCCTCCCTCTTTTATCAGCTTCCCTTTCCTTTCTTTCCTTTCTTTTCCCTCCCTTTTATTCTCTACTTCTCTTTGATTTCTCGTT
>NC_089793.1:2555323-2570323 GCF_040412425.1 Macrobrachium rosenbergii | reverse complement strand
AAACAAGTACACTAGGAAAGATAACAAAGAGAAGGACCTATATATATATATATATATATATATATATATATATATATATATATATATATATATATATATATATATATATATATATATATATATATATATATATACATACATATATATATATATATATATACATCTACATACATATATATATATATATATATATATATATATATATATATACACCGTATACACTGTATATATATACACACATCCATACACACATATAAACTCTTGTTTACAAACACCCATCCTGGATAAGGAATCTTCGCGAGAATGTGTCCCTCCGCCCAATCCGTATTTGATTTATTACTGTCGATTTTTTTTAAGCTGACAGAGTTTCATTTTGTTTCGTCTGGTTGTGATGGGAACTTCCTAATCTCCTATTGTTTCCTTTGATTGCTAGAGCAGCTCTCTCTCTCTCTCTCTCTCTCTCTCTCTCTCTCTCTCTCTCTCTCTCTCTCTCTCTCTCTCTCTCTCACGTATCTTATTTGACTCTGATGATTATCTCTCTGACAGGTGTCCGTGATTGTCCTCTTCCCGTTTGTCAGTCAGCTGTTAAAGGTATGCAGGTCATTAATGTAAAATCCTGCCTCATTAGCGGACCTGTCTGAGGCCAGTCATAAACATGCGTTGATAGACTCCAATATCTCTCTCTCTCTCTCTCTCTCTCTCTCTGAAACCATTCGTGAAACCACTATATATCAAGGAATGGCATGTGCGTTGATAGACCTCTCTCTCTCTCTCTCTCTCTTAATTGCCATCAAGGAATGGCACGTGTTGAAAACCCCTATCTCTCTCTCTCTGTCTCTCTTCTTATTCATGAAAATACTATAATAGTTGGCACATGTGTCAGGACTCTCTCTCTCTCTCTCTCTCTCTCTCTCTCTCTCCTCTCTCTCTCTCTCTCTCTCTCCTCTCAACTGCCTTCAGAGAATGGCACGTGTTGATAGAACCCCATATCTCTCTCTCTCTCTCTCTCTCTCTCTCTCTCTCTCTCTCTCTCTCTCTCTCTCTCACACACACACACACACACACACACACACACACAACTGCTATCAGTGATTGTTACTGCATGTAGTTTGTGCTAAATTCCACACTTCAATTATTAAATTCCGGTTGATCATAGTTACTATTCTTTAGTACCAGGTGATTAGTGTCTGGCGTTCACACTAGCTCTTTTGTGTACTGAATAACAATTACAACAAATTCTTGTTGCAGGTATTGCTTGTGTGGGCTATTAAATTGTCTGATCTTTTGTACAGGTCATAGCAGTGCATCGATAACTGGAATTTATTTGCTTATAGTGTAGCCGTGTCTTATATCTGTCAGTTTTCAAATTCATCCATTTACACGACATTGTTTTTAAGCATCTCCATCTACGTATTCTGTGCCGCAAAGATCTCTTTCAATGTAAATTATCTCATATTTATATGCCAGACGAAATCAGTCAATTATATGTCTTGCGAAAGTTAATACCTATTCCGAGATGATTTAGATTCCTTTCAGAATCCAGGTGATTGTCTGCTCATTTCCATCTAGACGGCCTTTGCGTAGTCATTTCTCTCTCTCTTCTCTCTCTCTCTCTCTCTCTCTCTCTCTCTGAAGGAGGCCAGAAATTCCCTTCGTCAGGGCGGGCGTGAAAGTATGCAAGATTGGAGCAGGGAAGAAAAAAAAATGCATACCTGTGATTATCTACCTTTAGAAGATGGTATGACTCATGTGTTCCACTCGAGATCCCTCAGGGTCCTGAGCTGACGGCTCCTTTAATTTTAGATCAAGCTTTTTTTTCCCCAATTTTGAAAGTAAGCTTTATCTCATATTAGTTTAGGTTGATTTTTGCTCAAAGCTTTTTTCCCAGTTTTGAAAGTAAGCTGTAATCTGTAAGCTTTATCTCATATTGGTTTAAAAGCTTTAGCAGAATAAGTCTTTAGATCCTTAAGAGGCATAATGACGGCGATTTTCAAACCAGTCCTCGTCGTTTTCTGCATTAAGTAGTGAGCAGCGTCCCAGAACTTGAGCTATCGAAGAAGGGAGCGATCGGCAGAACGAAAAAGGAGGAGTGAACGCGCTCATTTACAGTCATTTACAGTTAATAAAGCGCAGGCGTGAACGCGCTCATTTACAGTCATTTACAGTCCTTAATATTGCGTTTTACTTTCTATTGACCTAGCGTGTCATGACTCATTCTGTGTCCCCCTCTTCCCCCATATTTTTACGGCTCGTCCCATCAGAATAGCAAACGTCTCTGTAAAAAAAATGCGAAGTGAACTTGAAGTCTTGTGAAGGGATGAAAGTGTACCGCGGGATCGACACTCGGCTCGGACCTCGGGAGATTGACCCGTCTCGGTTTTTTCTTTTCCGCGATTTTTTTTTTTAATCACCAGGTCATTATGGTGCAATATTTAGTTATTGAAGAAGTTGGTAGATTGTGACCTGGTATTTATCCGGGTTAGAATTCATTTTGTTTACAGTGTCGTAAGTTAGAAAGATTTTCTTTAAACCGTCCTGTATTCCATTCCCTTTTTTCATGGAATTGCTTGTTGCGACGCCAGTTTACAAAATTCAGTCAGATCTAACACTGGCCATATTAATAAACCACTAGTTCTGTGTTGACTCTAAATTATTAAATTTTAACCATAAGGTTTAAATTATAAGATTGTAACTAAAAGGCTTAAATTTGTAAATTGTATAACTAAATATAACCTAATGACCAATCAGTACATATTTGGTCTGCGACCTTTTTGAATTTCATCTTCATTGGTCTGCTGCAGTCGGTGTGTGTATGACCTTTGGAGACCAGTTCTGCCCTCACTTCCGTCGTCACCGTTCGTGGCTGGGACGGTCTCGGTCTCGTGGACCGGGCCCAGGCCCAGGACCCACTAAGGTCCTGACCAGGACCCTCTACCTGTTTCTACCTGTCGTAGAATGACCTCGGGTGGGAAGAAACCGGGATCCGACTCCTCTGCATAGTTCACCAAAGGAGTGAAGGTACTTTGGTCGTGGAGGGAAAAAATTATCGACATTCGTAAGTTAATTCTTCGTGCAGACTTTGGTTTTGTGAAAAAATTATCGACATTCATAAGTTAATTCTTCGTGCAGACTTTGGTTTTGTGGGTACCTACTTACCTCAGGTAAATGGATAGATTGAATTTTAGCCTTGCTGTGACTACAGTTTTCCTCTCTCTACATTTTCCATATCTTTCCAGGACTGCTTTTCAATATATTTCATTCAGCTTTGTCTGATGTAACTTATTTTCGTAAAGATTTAAAAAGAAATTTATAAATGGGACCAATCTCTCCAGTGTCGCCCGTTCTTCGGTCGAATACATAGCATCAGCATTGCTATTCTCTCTCTCTCTCTCTCTCTCTCTCTCTCTCTCTCTCTCTCTCTCTCTCTCTCTCTCTCTCTGCTGCGTTAGCTTCCCCCCTCTCCTGTGTCACCGATTCTTCGGTCGGCTACATTTAATCGTGGCCAGAACGAGCCACTGCAAACAAACCCTTTCGCTTCCCTTCCATGAGTCGGTTTGAAAAGTAAGGTCGTCCAGTGGGGGAAATGGGTTTATGTACTTGGTGAGATGTGGAGGTAAAGTGATAATAGTTATGTTGATGATATTATTATTATTATTATTATTATTATTATTATGGGAAGACATTAGACCCTCTCTGAAACATGTCCTGTTAAAGTTTATTATTATTATTATTATTATTATTATTATTAATAGAAGGAAGTGGAACCTCTGTTAAACATGCCCAATTTTGATGTTGAATCTTTAAGGAAAATTGAGAAGGCTTGCTATATTATTAACTGACATCCTTTTTAACAAGATATTATTATTATTATTATTATTATTATTATTATTATTATTATTATTATTATTATGGAAGAGCTAAATTTTCACAATTTTTCGTGTCAGAATTCTTACCCTCTGAGTGTTCAGTAACCCGTTCATCTGCCATTATCAAGAATCTTAGTGTTAACATTATTAAAACAACAATAAATATATAATTAATTGAAACGTTATTTACGGTCTTACCGCGCGAGCAGTTTAATTCGGCGCGTGAAATTTGTCGTTGTTAATTGCGAAGCCTCAATTCTTTTTTCCTGATTGAAATTGCAAACGCTGCATTATATGCAAATGAGCCACACCAGGAATCAAGTGTTGGCTGCCGAACTGACCGTGCTGTATTAATTAAAAAAGGTAAAACAGTATCTGTTACCCACCGCTGGTTGATGTCAGTTTATCTCGAGGTCTGAACGATAATGTCATTCCTTATAGATTTGTGAATGAAAGGAATTGTTTGCTGAAGTTTAGTGTGGAACTTACCAACGTATTACAAATGTTTATTTTTCCAAAGTATTTTAGAATCTGAAAATA
Source organism: Macrobrachium rosenbergii (assembly GCF_040412425.1). NCBI lineage: Eukaryota > Metazoa > Arthropoda > Malacostraca > Decapoda > Palaemonidae > Macrobrachium > Macrobrachium rosenbergii. The sequence continues at coordinate 2,565,917 of NC_089793.1, read as the reverse complement.
TTCTGATGTATTCCAAGTGCTTAATGAAACCACGAGTGATTTGGAATAAAAGTAAGGGATTTATCTCTATATTTGAACGACGAACGAATTTGTATTTCTGTGACTGAATTTATTTATTTATATCATAATTTTAAACCTGGATGTATCACTATTTGAAATGTGGATTGATATAGGAATTGTGTTTCAGTTGCTGAATCTCTCATCCCTGTCTTTCTAAGTTAAAAGAAAACATTGAACCTTCGTGTTTCAATTCATAAGTGAAGTGTTTCAACAGTATTTGAATTGTTGAGTGAAGTTCGTGTATTTTAGATGATAATTGCATTTGATTTTATTTTATTCCAAATGAAGAATTGAACAACATACTGCAAATGTTAACTTGTGTGAATTGTATTCCAAACGCTGACTGAAGCCTTTTATTATTTTAAATCCATGTTTAGAAGTTATTTTTTGCCATATGTATTGTCAGTTATCGTGACCTCATTGATAAAAGGTCACAGTTTTTTTTTTTTTTTTTTAGGTTGCCGGGCTTCTAATTTGTCCCAGTTACTTTGCAGTTCATATACCTTTCGTTGATGACGTAGCTGCTACAATTATTTACAATGATTTGATAAGGTCTTTGATTCTAAACTAGGGTAGAACCTCATTACTCAAACCTGTTTGTATTGGATCTTATATTTAGAATGTAACATTTACTTTTAGCATACTGTTGCTCATTTTACATTCGGTATGTTGTGTGTGTGTGTGTGTGTGTGTGTGTGTGTGTGTTCGTGCCACTTACCAGGTGATATACCAGGTGCTATCATACTTATCTCCTCCAGCCGTGAATATCTGCAGCAAGGCAGATCTGAATTAATGCCTAGTTAAGATTATTATTTTTTTACAATAAAAAAACTGTTTGTGCCATAATTATTACTTTTTGTATTTTTGAAGTATCGTAGCGTTGTTATTGAAGGATATCAAGGTTATTCTTGCTGGATATGAAGAGATAACTCTGCAAATCACAAGCAAAACATTCTTTTAACAAGATTTTTTGCACCTCATTTAGTTAGGATATATATATATATATATGTATGTATTATATATATATATATATATATATATATATATATATATATATATATATATATATATATATATATATATATATATGTGTGTGTGTGTGTGTGTGTGTGTGTGTGTGTGTATACATACATACACACACAAAAGGCCTGATAATATACAGTAGATAAATAAATAGATAGCTTATTTATGTGCAAATACATGTAATTTTTTGTGTATAATTTTTGAAGCTTTAGTATATCTGTTACTTTTGATTTTTCCTTCGAAATTCGTTCTCCAAAAATAGCACAATGAAAATTGTATTCACGTGAGAGTTATCTTGCATTTATGATTATCATACATTTATAATTATCATCCGTTCACCCGTTCTCGAGTCAATTTATAAGCTTAAACGCTTACACGGATAAAACCTTCCCCCACCCCCTTTTCAGCTAACAAGTTAGCGGAGGCAGGCTATTTATTGAGTTGTCTAGGTGCTCAGTCGTGAGTTACAGCGGTATTGGGGAGCCATCGATGGCTTTTGTGGTTCGATGAACATGTGCTGGATAATCTTATGCCCTCGTAGGAACCCCCGCCCCCTTCCTCCTCCCCCAATCCTTCTTATATTTCAGCCGTAATGTTTGCCATTAAACCGTAGACTGACAATCGGTGACAAATGAATAATAATAATTATTTGCATTAAATGCGGTCTCCGTAGGGGGGTTGGTTTAGTGCCGTCAGTGCACCTCATGCGGTGCACTGCAGGCGTTACTTAAGGTTCTTTGCAGCATGCCTTCCTTAGGCCCCTAGCTGCAACCCCTTTCGTTCCTTTTACTGTACCTCCTTTCATATTTTCTTTCTTCCGTCTTATTTTCCACCTTCTAACAATGACTCATAGTGCAACTGCGAGGTTTTCTTCCTGTTACACCTTTCAGATCTTCTTTACCGTCAGTTTCCGTTTCAACGCTGAATGACCTCATAGGTCCCGGTGCCTGGCCTTTGGCCTAAATACTGTATTCAGTTCAGTTTAAGTGCGGTGACTTAATTAGCGATACCCCTTTTCCCCTGTAATCCCCGTAAATATCGTGTCCATCTGAGCAAACGAAGTTGAGAAATTAGAAAAACTATTATGGCGAGTAATCGTCGTGTTAATTGCCCTCATAAAGGCCAGAGATTTGTTGTTGTTTTTATGAGATTTTTGTTGTTTTGCTGCTTAATTGTTGTTTTCGTTTATCTTTTTTTTTTTGTATGACTTCTTTGAATGTTTAATTGGCCTCATAGGTTAAAATGTTTGAGATTAAAGGTACAGCACTTTGTCATGTTGTTTTTTCCATAATGTTTAATCGCTGTTTTCATGTTTAGTTGTTTTCAAGATATTCAAGTGATTTTTATATAAAGTTTAATTGTTGTTGTCATAATGTTTAGTAGTTGTTTTCATAATGTTTAGTTGTTTACATTTAGTTGTTGTTTGCATAGTTTAATTGTTGTCTTCCTAATGTTTAATTGTTGTTTTAATGCTTTTCGTGCACGACCGACTTAGCTTTTATTGTGTTTATCAGATAGGTCTCCCTACCATAAAAGTCAGTAAAAAACATGGCGACGTTAAGGTTGACCAACATCATAATATAAAAACGGCAATAATGCTGGTGGTGGAGATATTGCCAGTGATGAAGAAAAGAAAAAGATGTGGAGATGGGAGAGCGAGTGCCCTCACCTGGAAAAGAAAGGAAGAGGGAAAGGAAATGGAGGGGGGGCAGCCACCGAAACGAATGACTCAAACCTGAGACCACTTTTGACGCATTTTTGCGAAGCTTACGTGTCGTGGACGGTCGTAAAAGACGATGCGATGAGTGGACTGACTCCTGTAGGAGAGAGAGAGAGAGAGAACGGAACGAAGATTGCCTCAACAGGTTTTTATTCCAAGAAGCTGGAATGAAAATTAAAGGGAAGAGAGAGAGAGAGAGAGAGAGAGAGATGACGGAACGAAGATTGTCTCAACGGGTTTTTATTCCAAGAAGCCGGAATGAAAATTAAGGGAGAGAGAGAGAGAGAGAGAGAGAGTTGGTTTCGATTGAGAATTTTCCTGTTGTTTTAACGAAAAGTTGATATGCAAATAAGGTCGAGGATAGCGCTGGAGGTTTCGTGGCTTGGAAGATGAAGATTGTGGTAAGGCTAGGCGTTTCCGGTACGTGTATTAAAAACCCGTTGAGACAACTCTCTCTCTCTCTCTCTCTCTCTCTCTCTCTCTCTCTCTCTCTCTCTATTTTCAATCCAGCATTTTGGAATAAAAACCCCGTTGAGACAATCTCTCTCTCTCTCTCTCTCTCTCTCTCTCTCTCTCTCTCTCTCTCTCTCTCTCTCTCTCTCTCCCTGTATTTTCATTCCAGCTTTTTGGAATTTACGCAGGAAAGAATCCTTACAACTTCGACCAGTTTGTTACACACACACACACACACACACACACACACACACACACACACACACAGAGGGGAGGTGTCGTAAAACTTTGTTATCTGACTTGGATTGACCACTGTAAATGCTATCGGAACTTGGGAGATAGCACTAATTGACTCCGCCTTATTGGTTTTTACCAACTTTTCTTGACTGGGACGGAAATGAAGATTTCGAGTTGCGTGAATAATCCCTAATTCTCATTTTATACATTAATTTTGATTGTGCACGATATAATGTATAGGCTATATATGTTATAGTCAAACTGTGAAATCAGTCATTTCGTGAAATGACTGAAATTTCAGGCAGATGGCAGAAATGCACTTAGGGGACATTTGATCCCCCAGGAGCTAGTACTAAACACGGCGAAACAGTGAGTCACCTGCTGTTTCGCCGGGTTTTATACTAGTCCCAGAGAGTCAAATGTATTTCATAAATGTTTAGTACTAGCTCCTGGGGATCAAATGTCCTAAGTGCATTTCGCAATCTGCCTGAAATTTCAGTCATTTCACAAAATGACTGATTTCTGGTTTGACTGTAACATATGTTTATAAATATATATATATATATATATATATATATATATATATATATATATATATATATATATGTATGTATATTATATATCTACATGTATGTGTATATTATATATATATATATATATATATATATATATATATATATATATATATATATATATATATATATATATATATATATATAGTGTGTGTGTGTTAATTATGAAAAATACGTATATCGGTGTGTTTTTACGTATAAAAACACTTTCGATCCGCTCAAAAATTTCACAGAATCCATTTCAAAAGAGCAACGACACTCACTCTAAAAATAGGAAATACGACTTTTGTACCTGTCGGAAATCAAGACTCGAACAAGTAAGACGAGTGTGGGTGGAATTTTCCCCAGCGTCGTCTAGTGGCACATCACGAACACAGCCGGCAAAAACTTGCCTCTTGAATACCTGTGTGTACACAGGATACGCAATCGGACGCAGGAGGTTTTGGGATACCTCGACGCTGGAATGTTTCTTCTTGAAATCAGTCCGAGGTAAGTTTTGCCTTTGGAAAGGAAGAAAGAGAGAAGTTCGGCTTCGGTTGTCGTACTCTTAGAAGATTTCAATGGTTGGAGTTGTTAATGTTGTTGTTTGGTATTTTTTTTTAAGTTGGTGTTGTTGTTATGGTTATTTTGAGTTTGCGTTAGTGACTCCGCTGTTGTTGGTAGTGATTTTTTTATATTTGTTGTTAGTGGTTTTTTTTTTGTATAATCATATCTTCAGTAATAATAATAATAATGATAATAAAAATAATAATAAATGATATATTTTTATATAATAAAAATCAATAATTATACAAATAAATTGAATTATTTTACAAATAATACAATTTGATTATATATATAATGTGGATTTTTATTATACAACACTCACGAAATTTTGAATTTCATAGCATTATTATTATTATTATTATTATTATTATTATTATTATTATTATTAGCAGTACTACGGTCTTCATTATCATTACTATGACTGTCATTATCACGACTCATTATATATCATTAACACTTCACGGTCTTCATCATCATAACCACGACCTATCATTATCACGACCCATTACAATGAAAACGACACTAAATAAAGACGCGACGGAAGCATCATATCTGGTGTGCAATGCGATACCATTGGGTTCCTGATGTCGCTGCCTCTTCCGGGTCGCAAAATAATTAGGGTGGGTGGGTGGGCCTGGAAGCCGCGAAGAGCGAGGCCTTCATAATTATGTCTGTGGTTTTATTATTATTATTATTATTATTATTATTATTATTATTATTATTATTATTGCTTGTTCTGTGTTTCCCACAGATAGAACTGTTCCAGATGAATAGTGTTCATCCTCTTAATAATAATAATAATGATAATAATAATAATAGTAATAATAATAACATAATATTATTATTATTATTATTATTATTATTCGTTCGTGGTGTTCATGTTGTCTTAATTGGTTTTGATGCTTTTTTTTTAGATGGAAGTATATTTGCTGTTAAGAGGTAATTGTTGAGAAATTAGTTAAAACTCATTATTATTATTATTATTATTATTATTATTATTATTATTATTATTATTATTATTATTATTATTATTATTCGATCTTGGTGTTCTTATTGTCTTCTTTGTTTTGACTATGTGCTGTTAAGAGGTTATGTTTGAAAACTAGGATATTCATGAAGCTATCTCTTTCCAGCATCGTATTCGTGTTAGCCATAGTTTAAAGTTCATTATTAATTAGTACGTATACTCCATACCTTGATTTATGACATGTATTTATATGTGAGGGCATCATTAAGTAACTCATGTTGTTGCACTATAGCATTTTCAAGCGACTAAGAAAGAATAAAAATATACATCTACTTCTCTTTATCTCACTTCCCTCGATAACCTTTTTTTTTCTATGTTGTAAAGTTAGATAGCCGTGACAAGGGTTATTTTCTTAATTGAAAAAAGAAGAGTAAAGGTATACCATCCATGTTCCGTTCAGTTTTCATTCCGTCATAGGATATACTTTTATTTATTTTATTTATTCAAGGGTATCACGACCTCCCATGAGTGAGAGGAACAACCCTAGCGTGAAATTATGCGGTCATGGATGACTGAATGAGAGAAATGATGATTTCAGATGATAATCCTGCCTGTGCTCCCTCTTCCTCCTCCTCCTCCTCCTCCTCCTCCTCCTCCCCTCTCCTCCTCCTCCTCTTCTCTCTCCTCTCCTCCTCCTCCTCCTCTTCTCTCCTCCTCCTCCTGTCTCCCCTCATCCTCCTCCCACTCCTGCTCCTCATCCTCCTCCTCTATCCTCCCATCCTCCACCTCCTCTCTCCCCTCTCCTCTTCCTCCTCCTCCTCTCTCCCCTCTCCTCTTCCTCCTCATCTCTCCCCTCTCCCCTCACCTCCTCCTCCTCCTCCTCCTCCTCACAAACTTGTCCACCCAACCATCATTCCCCGCATCCTTGCATATTGATGCTGACGGCGGAAGTTCACCAATTTCCTTCCTGAGGACCGGGGTCGCCGAACCGGCAATCTTAATGTTTACGCCAGGTTAAAGGAAGGGTCTGCGGTGCTCTGCATGAAATCGCTGATTGGACGTTCAGCTGTAGTTTTTTTGACGCGTGATTGGCAAGTGCTGCTCGGGAAGTTTACGCAAACTTCCACGTAAGCTGGGAGTGATACGCGCAGCTTCGTAGTACAGTTGTATTGCGGGGTGTTGCTCTTTTTGGACATTGTATGTTGCTGTGGGAAGTGAATTTTCAATGATTTTCACGTTTTTTTTTATTATCCATCTCATGTGAACGTTTGCATGTTCAGGAAACCTATTTTGTTCTAGTAAAATAAACTTTTTTTAATTTTTCCCTTCATTTGTTGGACAGTTGATATTTTTTTTTTTACGCAGTTTTGTTTGTTATATTTAAGCCAACGCCTTTTCTGGCATTGTGTATAATTAACATTGATTACTTTGTAGAAAGTTTCCATCACTTCATTAAGCTTTTACGGTCACGCTACTATTTATATCGGGACGACAATCTCATTGCTAGCTATCGGAAAACATTTTTCAAATTTTATTTTTAGAAAATGTTTGTGGTTTAATACTATAACTTTTAATGGCAGTTATAATGTTCCAGGCAAGCGGCAGAGCGTACGTTTTGATACTGGTAGCTTTTGTAACCACTTGATATAAATTTCTGAAAGTTTTTAAATAATCTAGTATAAATTTAGGAAACTTTTTAAATAATCTGATATAAATTTCTGAAAGTTTTCAAATAATCTAATATAAATTTCTGAAAGTTTTTAAATAATTTAATGTAAATTTCTGAAAGTTTTTAAATAATCTAATGTAAATTTCTGAAAGTTTTTAAATAATCTAATATAAATTTCTGAAAGTTTTTAAATAACCTGATATAAATTTCTGAACGCTTTTAAATAATCTAATATAAATTTTTGAAAGTTTTTAAATAATCTAATTTAAATTTCTGAAAGTTTTCAAATATTCAGATTTAAATTTTTGAAAGTTTTTAAGTAATCTAACATAAATTTCTGAAAGTTTTTAACTAATCTAGTAGTAGATATTTACGTAAGTAAGTGTATGATATACCGTTGCATATGTATAGTTTTCTCTGACGTAATCTCGAAGATGAGAAAGATATACGCATGTGATCCGTATTTGTATAGTTATTTGAGTACTATATATAAAAATACGAAATAAATACACTTTGTCATCTCTGTGTGTATAGTTTCATTGAATGACTGTATAAAAGATAATGAAAATTAAAATAACCATTAGATGTGTGTGTACAGCTTTTATTTAAAATACGCGCGAGAGAAATTAAAATAAGAAAGAATTAAACAGACATTAGATGCGTTTGCAGCCTTTATTTAAGATAATCGAGAAAGAAATGAAAAGCCTGAAGATTCCATTTGCAATTTAGGCGAGCCAAAAAAAAAAAAAACCTGGTAAGAAGTCCCCGGAGAGACACACAAGTGACTTTGCGCGCCTGCACACGCGCACGCACGCACGCGCACACACAAAATTTATGGCCTGTGTTCTGTAATGGTTGTGTTCACTTAATGATGGGAAAAACGTGCTTGAGATCGGCTTCGAACACTGTGTCCAGAATGGAGACGTTTTCTTTGCCATATCCGGTTGGTTTTTTTTTTTTGGGGGGGGAGGGTAGGAGGGAATTGGACGATTGTACAAAGGCTTCATGTGTGTGTGTGTTTGTGGGAGTTATTTTATGAAAGACCTGTTATGTTTGTTCATGTGATTTTGCTGTTTGTTTTCATTCGGTAGAAATATGTTGAAGTATTTTGAGTTTATTATTATTATGTAATATATATTTTGTTGATTGATAGTTTTGCTTTATTGCAGCACTTTCCCTTTCTTTGAAGAGGCTCCTACCATTTGTTTCCATTTTATTCTCTCTCTCTCTCATATATATATATATATATATATATATATATATATATATATATATATATATATATATATATATATATATATATATACACAGTATATATATATATATTGTGTGTATGGACGTATATAATATTTATGTATGTATGTATGTGTTTGTGTGTGTTTGTAGAACGCCGGTTCGTGAGAGACCCAAAAACACGCAGCCACGAAGCGTGTGTGCATTCTCAATCAATAAATGTCATCCTTTGACACCAAAACGGCCGTAAGACGACACCCTTTTAACAATATCCCGACGTCTGATAATGTCACTCGGGGCGGCTGGAGGATAAATTGGTGGTGTCCATCAAACGACGCTTGAAGAAGGAGGAGATGCCCCGATGGATAAGACACGCACACACACACACACACACACACACACACACACACACACACACACACACACGGACGGACAGAAGGACAACTGACAGACTGGCAAGATGATGGCATTCGATATGATGGTCCCAAAGGTGGAAGAGTTGAGTGTCTTTCCGAAGTCTAGAACAGTATTTTGTTCGTGCCTGCGTATGAACGCTTGCTAACAGACTCTCTCTCTCTCTCTCTCTCTCTCTCTCTCTCTCTCTCTCTCTCTCTCTCTCTCTCTCACAGACATATATATATATATATACATACACATATATATATACATACATATACATACATACGTGCCAACCACTCAAAGGCTAGTATGTTCCCTCGTATTTCAAGGGAAGTCCTACCATATACGTCCCACGAGGAAAGAAAACATTGGATTTATAGCCGTTCCTCTGATACGGAAGCCCTCCTCACGTCTCCTATGGCGGTAATCCCAGAGGTTTTTTTTTTTTTTTTTTCCTTCCTCATGCCCACCACACTTGTAAAAGCGCCCCCCCCCCTCATACTGCCCCTACACACCCCCCTTCCCCATCTCTAGCCTAACCTTTTTCCTCTCCCAGCAAAATTCCCACATGAAAATATATCGCCCGTAACATCTGTAAGTGAGGGGGATACGAACGTGTTTATGTTTGCGCGCGTTCGGTTGTCTGCTCCGGAGACGGTCGTGTTTGTATGTGTGTGTTTATGGGTAAAATGAGAGAGAGAGAGAGAGAGAGAGAGAGAGCCCAGGACTTGCATCTTAAATTCTGTTTGTTATTCGGCGCATAGAGAGGCCGTGTTTTTCTCCTTCAATTTTGTAGAGACAGGTTTTTGAGAGATATCTCCGCTGTTTCGGCCTCTGGAGGTTAGAAACTAGCATTCAGAAAGATCCTCTCTCTCTCTCTCTCTCTCTCTCTCTCTCTCTCTCTCTCTCTCTCTCTCTCTCTCTCTCTCAGATCAATTAGCTTGCAGTGGTTAGATTTGCTGTCCACTCTCATTCACTTTCACGTGGCAGTCTGGTAGTTCTGACTTCTCTGCCGTTTGTTTTTTTTCCTCGCTTTTCTGTTCGTCACTGTCTGGGAATTTGACATGCAGGCTTCGCATTGTCTACATTTCCACAGCCCGTAGCAATCCACATGTCTGGACACGCATGCCTCCCACTGTTCAATGTTTGCATATCCTGGGCCCTGACTCCTTTTATAGATGTGTTACTTATGTCCTTAAGCACATTCAGGGCTGTGCTTGGTCCATGCCCTTTGGGTGGCCTGGGATGGCCTATGTACGGTAAGGTAGGACGAGTGATAGCTGGTCTGTTTGCTATTTGCTGATGCCTGTCGCTTGTGCCCTTAGACACATGTAGAGGTGTGCTTGGTGTATGCCCTTTGGGTGACCTGTTATGGCCCTCGTAGGGTAAGGTAGGGCTGGTCATTGGTCAGCACGAGAGGGTCATCCAAGCCTTTGCATAGCCGATGCCGTTTTGGTAACATTAAGGAACCCTTGGGCTTAAGTAGAGTGTTCCCCTGGATTGTCTGGGTTGGTGGCCCTTGAGTGACACAGGAAGACTACCCACTGATTGGCAGTGGGGCAGAGGTGGGGGGTGGGGGGAGGTGTGTGTGTGTGTGTGTGTGTTGGGGGAGAGGCCTTTGGAGAACGTTGGAGGACCACCTATTTCGGAGTGGCGTTGGCTGGTCCTTTGGGTGTTAGTGTTACAGGGGGGCGTGACGACGGTTGACAGGGGTC
>NC_089793.1:2535323-2550323 GCF_040412425.1 Macrobrachium rosenbergii | reverse complement strand
ACGAAAATATGTAAGCTCTACCCCTGTTTCCCATGGTATGGAATGGCATCTGTAATTTATTAGAAGCTGTTCCAGTATTCCTTGTGATATTCCTTATGTAATGCGTTTTGCTGTTTACGTATCAGTGCATTTTGAAGTTATAATCATCATAGTTTTCCCAGTGGAATTATAATTCAGTTATCATCATTTTTGAAATGTGTGCTTCAGTAACAAGTAATTGGCAACTTGTATTGTTAGTGTTTTACTGTATATTTAATAATAGTCGTAGCTTTATTAAAAGGGATGAATTATTTTAACTTTATAAGTTATTGCTGCTATATCTATGGTTTTCGTTACGCTTCGTTATGTTATTGTCAGTTATTGCCCGTCACTTTACTTCTATTGATAGCTCTCGTTGGCTCCTTATTTGGGATACCATTGTATACCCTTGATTTTTTTGTACTACCATATGGTCTACCCTGCTGTTCTTTTCTATGAAGTAACGCTAACGCTAGCTACTATCGTTACTACTATTGCTAAAACAACAAATCCCACAATCGCTACTACTATAACTACTATAGACCCTTAACTCCCGCAACCCCTACAACCGCTTCTGCTACTTATATGCCTCCTCCTCCTCCTCCTCCTCCTCCTCCTCCTCCTCCTCCTCCTCCTCCTCCTCCTCCTCCTCCTCCTCCCTCTTTCCAAGGAAGCTTATAATCCCGTTTTCATCTCATCCCATCCGTTCCGCCTGCTTGATCTCTTCAACCCGCCGATCTGTTTCCTGGTTTTTTTGCTCTCTCTCTCTCTCTCTCTCTCTCTCTCTCTCTCTCTCTCTCTCTCTCTCTCTCTCTCTCCGTATTTCCTCACGCGGATTTCCTCCGACCCCCGCGTGCCCCTTGGCAGTCGTCTGCCTCCCTTCCGAGTGCCCTTGCCATACATTTGGACGGGATGGTCGCTTCCCGTGGGTAGAATACCTCGCAGAAGGGCACAGGTGGCTGTCTGAAGTAGCGGCAGCGGCAGCAGCAGCAGCATCAGCTGCTTTGTCCGCATCGGAATGTGGAAACTAAAAGGCACTCAGCGTTGCCGTAAGGACTCTCTCTCTCTCTCTCTCTCTCTCTCTCTCTCTCTCGTCCGTCCCTCCCCTTCCGTGGGTGACGTCGGGTTTTTGGGGGGGCGGCAGTGGGGGTGTTTGGGCCAACCTCCTTAATAGTGGTTCTTGGTAGGGGTTGGAGTATGGGTGGTTATTGCTGTGCGTGTGTGTGTGTGTGTGTGTGTGTGTGTGCGCGCGGGGGAGGGTGTTTTTTTTGGGTGGGGAGAGGTGTTGGAAGTGTTGGAGGTGGGGGTGGGTTTTTGGTGGGGAAGAGGTGTTGGTGAGAACATGGAGGTTGGAATATGGGTGGTTAATGCTGTGTATGTGTTGTTTTTGTGGGGGGAGATAGAAGAGGTGCGGGTGGGAACTGCGTGTTGGGGGTTGGGGAGGATTTTAGTAGGGAAGAGGTGTTGGTGGGAACATTGGGAGACGGGGGTTCTTTTTCCAACACTGCTTAAGAATGGGGTGGAGAGGTTGTGAGCTGTTGGCCCGAGAAGGCGATGTGGGGGTGAGACTTATAGTTCAAGTGTGAAGTTCTCTCTCTCTCTCTCTCTCTCTCTCTCTCTCTCTCTCTCTCTCTCTCTCTCTCTCTCTCTTCTTTCTTCTGCTCTTTCTCAGATTTTTGGATGTACTATAATTAAATTAAATGAAAAATATTTCATTTAAATTTTTACTAGTCATCATCAGTCATGAATTTATCACACTTTCAGGATATCTTTTGTATTATTATTATTATTATTATTATTATTATTAATAGTAGTAGTAGTAGTAGTAGTAGTAGTAGTAGTAGTAGTAGTAGTAGTAGTCAAATCAGTTTGCAAAATGCAGCCATTTTATTCAACAAAATATTATTATTATTATTATTATTATTATTATTATTATTATTATTATTATTATTATTATTATTATTATTATCCTAGAAATTTATCCATAACGTTTAACACGGAGTTCAACTTTTGTTTATTTAAACCCAGAAGATATATGGCGCGCCTGCAGCGCCCATTATTCAGTTGATCTGGGCTCTTACCAGTGATATTACAGAATATTAGAGCCGTGTTTTGTTTATTTATTGGCTTGCTTATTTATTACGTGAGTTAGGGTCACATACGGGATACGGGTATGCAAATAAGCTGGACAGTAGGGAAGTATCCATTGTGTCTTCATTTGTCATGGTAGATAATGTTAAAGATAAGTTATTTGATGACATAAACGAAAGTCTTTTGTTCCATAATTTTCTTTTAGCAACAAATTTTTTTTTTTAATGTTTTTAGGTTCATTTAGGCGAGGTCACATACGGGATATACGGGCGAGCAAGTAATCAATGCGGTTAGGCATCATAGGGGGATAGTGCTGTCAGTGCACCTCATGCGGTGCACTGTAGGCATTACTCAAGGTTCTTTGCAGCGTCCCCTCGGCCCGTAGCCTGCAACCCCTTTCATTCCTTTGACTGTACCTCCGTTCATATTCTTTTTCCTTCCATCTTACTTTCCATCCCCTCCTAACAGTTGATTCTTAGTGCAACTGCGAGGTTTTCCTCCTGTTACGCCTTTCAAACATTTTACTGTCAGTTTCGGTTTCAGCGCTGAATGACCTCGTAGGCCCCAGCTCTTGGCCTTCGGGATAAATTCTATATTCTGTTCTATACAGTTAGGGAAGTATCCCTCCTGTTCTCGTTTGTCATTGTAGATAATGTTAGACATAAAGTTATCTGGTAACATAAACATAAGTCATTGGTTTCATTCTAGATATTTATATATATATATATATATATATATATATATATATATATATATATATATATATATATATATATATATATATATATATATATATATATATATATATATATACATGTATTTTCCTCAGAGCGACTTATTTGCAATGTCGGCGTCAGTAACTGAGATGTTGTGATGCCAGCTTTAGTAGCCGTAAAGCAACCAATCAATTATTTGCAATGTTTTTGTGCTCGCGCATGTCCGATAGTTCTCTGGCTTTTCAGAGTTAAGGAACAAAACAAGTCAAAGTCTTCCGTGTGACATCTCTAGGTCGATAGACCTTGTTAGTGGCGGATTAAGGGTTCTGTTCGTTAATTAAAGACGAATAGCTGTTATTCTTAATTGCTGGCGGTTCCTCCACCCACTCCCGCCCCACTCCACCTTCTCTCTCTCTCTCTCTCTCTCTCTCTCTCTCTCTCTCTCTCTCTCTCTCTCTCTCTCTCTCTCTCTCAGGTATTTCCAAATTATTTCCAGTTATCAGCCTCGTGGACCATCCCCCCGCTCTCTCTCTCTCTCTCTCTCTCTCTCTCTCTCGTGTCAGGTCAACTTATTCATTTGTTAACATTTTACCGCATGTTAAAGCTCTCTTGTTCAGTTTATGATTCAAGTTAGATTTAGATAACATAAATGTGGCGATGATGATGATAATAATAATAATAATAATAATAATAATAATAATATTTTTTCCAATTAATAAAAATGATAAAGAGTTCAACAACATATAATCTTTGAAAATGTAGCAATAATAATTATAATAATAATAAAAAAATAGTAGAATTTTCTTCCAAATAATAAAAATTATATATTAATGACAGTATAATTTAATCCATTTATTGGCCACATACAAATCTAGAACACAAATACCAAGGAGGGCAAACATAACAGTAACGTTTACATTCTTCTAACTGACTTAATTTTCGATGACGTCATTTGCGCTGCACTTCCCTCCCGTTTCTAATCCACTGCTTCCTGTACAGCGTTTTTATGCCGCCACTTGTGAACCTGATCTTTCTTGGGAAAAATATATCTACCAGTCTTACGCACCCGTCAAGAATCGAGGAAAATGCTTTTACAGATTTACGCTTCCGTGATGAGCTTAGGAAAATATTTTGACAGCTCACATGCGCCCGTAAGGGAACATAGGAAATGTTAATACATTTTCATGGATTCCTGAAGGAGGAGTTGGATATTTATTTATAAATCCCGAGGGGAACTTAAGAGGGGTTAATAAATTCTCGCAGATTCCTGATGGAAACGTAGGAGAGGTCGATAAATTCTCGTATATTCCTGATGGACCCATAGAAAGGGTTAAACATATATTCATAAATTCCTGATTGTAGTGTAAGAGAGGTTAATAAGTTTTCATAAATTCCTGATGGGAACAGAGGAAAAGCTAATAAATTATCATAGATTCCTGATAGGAACGTTTAAGGGGTTAAACATATATTCATAAATTCCTAATCGGAACATGGCAGAGGTTAACAAATCTTCATAGATTTCTGATGGACACGTAGGAGAGATTCATCAATTTTCATAAATTCCAGATGGACGCTTAAAGCCACGATCATATTTTCATGAATCCCTAATTGGGTGTCCATCAGAAATTTATGGTGACTTGTTAACCTCTGTCATGTTCCATCAGGAATTTATGAATATATATGTT
Source organism: Macrobrachium rosenbergii (assembly GCF_040412425.1). NCBI lineage: Eukaryota > Metazoa > Arthropoda > Malacostraca > Decapoda > Palaemonidae > Macrobrachium > Macrobrachium rosenbergii. Next base: position 2,545,813 of record NC_089793.1, on the reverse strand, counting down.
TAACCCCTCCTACGTTCCCATCAGGAATTTATGAAAATTGATTAGCTTTTCCTCTTTTCCCACCAGGAATTTATGAAAGTATGTTAACTTCTCCTATGTTCCCATCAGGAATTTATAAAAATATATTAACCTCTCTTACATTCTAATCAGGAATCTATGAATATATGTTTAACCCTTCCTATGGGTCCATCAGAAATTTACGAGAATTTATCAACCTCTCCCATGTTTCCATCAGGAATTTGCGAGAATTTATCAACCTCTCCTACGTTTCCATCAGGAATTTGTGATAATTTATTAACCCCTCATACGTTCCCATCAGGATTTATGAATAAATGTTCCACTCCTCCTACGTGTCCATCAGGAATTTATGAACATTTCTTAACCCTTCTATTGTACGTTCTCATCGGGAATTTATGAATATATATTTAACCCCTCTTATGTGTCCAACAGGAATTTACGAGGGTTTATTGAGCGTACCTGGGCTTTGGTTAATTGTTCCTTATTTCAGTATCCCTTCTCTCCCTTTCCTTTTCACTTTAATAATACCTCGTACGTCATTTTCATGGAGTTGGTCTCTCTCTCTCTCTCTCTCTGTCCCTCCCTTCTTACCCTATTTCTCCCACAGTATATCAACGTCGCCTCTGTTGATGAGTTTTCGGGGAGAGAGAGAGAGAGAGAGAGAGAGAGAGAGAGAGAGAGAGAGAGAGAGAGAGGGGATAGATGTTATCGATAGCACATGTACTCCCGTGGGAACTTGTTTATAGCTTCCTTTTTCCGAGGCTCGGGGCTTCTGTTTAAAAATTAAGTGTGCTTGGAATGCGTACGCTGAAACCACCAGTCCCCTGCTCTCTCTCTCTCTCTCTCTCTCTCTCTCTCTCTCTCTCTCTCCACAAGGAAGTACGTACGGCTTTCCCTGAACCAGACGTCATTGCTTCGTTGTATTGTTTTACAAACGTCAAATGCAAAGAATTGATGAATGAAAAGAATTGATGTCTTGGACGTCACTTATAAGATTTTAATTACTTCATTCCGTGTTTATATGATTCGAACAAATTTGGTACAACACATGAACTATATCATTATATTCTTCGTTCAATGGGAAATAAATTCTTCGTCTCGTGTATTAAGGTACTGGTAAAAAAAAGGCCCCATCTCTGTGGCATTTCACCGTGCTGAAATAAGAGAATCCTTCAGGTGCAAAAGGAAAATCCTTCGGCGGCAAAAAGAAAATCCTTCAGCTGCAAAAGGGAAATCCCTTCAGCTGCAAAAAAGGAAAGGAGAAGGATGAGGATGATGATGATGTTGCACCGTCGGACTTTTCCTCATTGTTGCAAAGGAAGGAAGGCAGCGGGCGGGTTCTATTGATCCCATCAACAATTCTCTTGCTGGTGTAATCCGCCGATACAAGATTCTGATATGTTTTTGTGTTCACTCGCCGAATAATCCGCGCTGATACAGAAGTGGGGGCGGGGGCGGGTTCCCTGGAAGGAGTTTGTGGGAAGGAGCGGAGGATGAGGAAGAGGAAGAGGAGGAGATATTGGATTTTTTTTTTAAATATAACTTTCTGGAGACCATTCGGGCTTAGTATGCCTCGCTGACAAAAGCGCGGAAAGAGAGAGACAGGGAAAGAAAAATGTGGTTTGTTTTTATGATGTAGGATCCTTGTGGGATCTACTTTTGGGACCCTCTCCGTTTTGCGTATTTTCGCGTAGACATGCTTCCCCGTTTTTTCTGTAAATTAATGGCATAGCCATAGATAATAGATTATTATTATTATTATTAATATTATTATTATTATTATTATTATTATTATTATTATTATTATTATTTATACAACCTTCAAACTTTTGTCTATTTTGTTAATGTCTATGTTTAAAAGAGACTGCTCTATCTCATTCGTATTATTATTATTATTATTATTATTATTATTATTATTATTATTATTATTATATATACACAACCATCAAAATTTTGTCTATTTGTTGAGTGTCATAACATTCTATTGCTATCTCTCATTATTATTATTATATTATTATTATTAAACATTATTATTATTATTATTATTCTCCTGCATTATCATTCCAACCCTCAAATTTTGTCTATTTCCTAATGTCAATAACACTGTACTGCTATATCCATTCCAATTATTATTATTATTATTATTATTATTATTATTATTATTATTATTATTATTTGGGAGGGGGAAGGGAGGATATATACACAAGCTTCATTTGGGGAGGCGGGGTGGTTGTCCCCAGCTGTTAATGTCAGGAACATTGTACTGCTTTCTTTTCGTATTATTATTATGTCACGGTTTTCTTGGCCACGCTTATTATTATTATTATTATTATTATTATTATGCATTCTCCAAACATTCTATTAGTATGTATTAACATTCTCCTACATGTATCATTCCTATATTTCCGGAGATTCGACGTCCACTTCCTGTCAATGGCTGTTTTAATATTTCGAGATATATGCCAACCGTTCTGAGTCATGTGGGTGTCATCTTCGTATGGGGCTTGTATTTGGGAGGGAGAGGATAGTGGGACCCCAGCTGCATTTATATAGGCGGGGAGGGGGATAGATATTTGGACCCCAGCTGTGCTTGGTAGGAGACGTGAGATAGACGCGATAGATTTGTGCTTTTGAGATTATGTCATGGTTTTCTTGGCCACGCTTAGTTTAGAATTTTGCGACGAGAATTGCGTGTATCTGAATGTGTATGTATGTATGTATGTATGTATGTATACATACATACATGTATATGTGTTTCAGTATTTGTGTCCGTTCGTTTATTGCAGTCTGTTTCACTGAAATGTCACTGAAAAACACAACCGCTCATCCCTGGCCACGTAGCAAGCAGAAGCCAGTGCCAGTCCTCAGAACCGCGTAAAACGTGACGGGGAGACGGCCCGCTTGGGAGACTGTTATTGTTATTGACGTGCATCGTGTCCTGCGGCACCTCCTCCAAGATTGGAACCGGTCTCCCATGAAATAACTGTGTCCTCGGCAGGACCCAGGTAGCTCCTGCTGGGGGGCGTTTTCTTGTCCTGTCCTGTCCAGGACCGCTGTCCCCCCTCAGAATCGCCAGGAGTCGAGGGCGGTGTAAGATTGTTGATGATTGATTAGTGTCGAACATTTGCAACTTGGCAAAAATATCACAAAATGGAAAACAAATAAATATATTTAAGAAACCCATATTCAGCTAAGGTGTGGAGACATTGAAACCCAACTAGTGTCTCCACACTGAAGAGGAAGCATGACGCTTCGAAATTGTATGAGGATTTCTTGAATACATTTGTTATTTGCTCTCCAATTTGTGTGTGTGTTTTTTTTTTGAAGATAGTCGTGGTAAGCACTGGTGAAGAGGAGTTTGTTTGTCGGTGAGTTTTTTTTTAATTAAAATCTTTTGGTTCACTTTTTCAATGGCAAGTTGTAGGCAGCTTCTTGTTAAGTGGTAAATAGTGGCCGGTTATATTTAATAATACCCAGTTCTCTATTTTTTTTTTAATAAGTTCCTTGATGGCGTGTGTCCTTTTAGCACGTTAAAGTATTTTTTTTTCTCTTGGGATTTTGTGTATATAGTATAATTTGATTTTAGTGTTGTCATTCTTATTTTTTTGCTTTGATGTAAAAGAGTTTGTTTATTTAAAGTTTTTTAACACGTCATTATATTTTTCTTTGGAATTTAATCCTTCAGGTGGACTTTGTTTCATGTGAAGTTCAGTTTTCTTTGTGAAGCGTCGGTGAATATAGTTAAATTCAATTTGCTTTGATCTTTCACCAATGTAGTTTTATTTTTCTGTAAAAGAAAATTATGGTGCCAGCTTTTTCTGCCCATCCTCACTTTTTCTTAGAAACTACTGAGGCTAGAGGGCTGCAAAATGGTATGTTGATCATCCACCCTCCAATCATTAAATATACCAAATTGCAGCCCTCTAGCCTCAGCAGTTTTTATTTTAAGTTAAGCTTAGCCATGATCGTGCATCTGACAACGATATAGGCCAGGCCACCACTGGCCCGTGGTTAAAGTTTCATGGGCCGCGGCTCATACAGCAGTATACCGAGACCACCGAAAGATAGATCTATTTTCGGTAGCCTTGATTATACGCTGTACAGAAAACTCGATTGCGCTGAAGAAACTTCGGCGCATTTTTTGCTTCTTTATTCCCATGTGTGAATTTGATTCCTTTCCTTCAAAATGTGCGGCTTCGGACACCCGTCCCATTGAATTTCTCGGACGAGTTAGGAGAACTCTTAGAAGCCATAAGACCACATCATTTAAAAACCGGTACGACCCTTAAAGAGTCTTCGGGAAATCAAGGTATTCATAAAAGATCTTTTTAAAGATGTCGTCTTTTTTTAGGAGTCCCAAAACGTCATGTTTTCGAGAAAGTCCCAATCGTCTTTTTAAGAAAAAGTCCCAAAATGTCGTCTTTTTTTTTTTTAGAGAAAGTCCCAAAATGTCGTATTTTTAAGAAAAAGTCCCAAAATGTCTTTTTAAGAAAAAGTCCCAATCGTCTTTATAAGAAAAAGTCCCAAAATGTCGTTTTAAGAAAAAGTCCGTAAATGTCGTTTTAAGAAAGTCCGTAAATGTCTTCTTTTTTAAGAAAAAGTCCCAATCGTCTTTTTAAGAAAAAGTTCCAGTCGTCTTTTCAAGAAAAAGTCCCAATCGTTTTTTAAAGAAACAGTCCCAAAGCGTGTTTTTTATTTTTTTATTTTTATTTTTTTTTAAGTCCCAAACTACCCAAAATACCTTCTAAAGAGGCAGCAAGCAGTTCACCGTGACCTAAGCCCCCTTTTTTTATTTATTTTTTTTATTTTACAATTCCATCAGGGATCAAGCACAGGCATTTGGTCCCCATGGAATCCACCCAGGTGCTGATTTCACCTGGGTGTTCACATGCTCAAGTTGCAAGAACGCTGCCTGGCGTTGGGTGCCTGCATGGGCCCGGTGTACCGTTCTTTGGAGGTCAGGGATTGCCAGCAAGCGAGGTCAAAGGGCGGACGCGTTGTGGACGCTTGTCGGCAATAGTGATTTCCGAGTGATGGTGGTCTTTTAAGTCATCCAATCGTCTCTCTCTCTCTCTCTCTCTCTCTCTCTCTCTCTCTCTCTCTCTCTCTCTCTCTCTCTCTCTCTCTCTCTCTCTCTAGCATTTTTAACGATTGCAGACAGTAGTTTTGGCGACACAAAATGGAAAATGAAAGTGATCTCTCTCTCTCTCTCTCTCTCTCTCTCTCTCTCTCTCTCTCTCTCTCTCTCTCTCTCTCTCTCTCTCTCGCGCATTTAACTAATGCGGACAGGTTTGGTAACAAAAGAATGGGAAGGAATCGGGAAAATAAATTAGGACAATATAAGGGACAGTGGAAGCAACTAGTTCCATCCCTATGTACATCACGTACCTTCATTCTGCATACTTACATAGGATTAATTGGTGAGAAGGTTGATCCCGGGCTGGAGGACGGTAGATCTAAAAGTGAAGTTTATTCCCCGCAAATTATGTTGTTACACACAGAGTTAGAAATAAAAATATATGGATACAAATAGAGTTTAGTTTTATACACATTCGTATTATATTCTATTCTATCGATGCCTGCGTAAGTCTACTGAAATGGTATCTTTTAAGAAATTATTGATTTGAAGTAATGCTCAGAACTGAACACTTGTTCTTATTTGAAATAATGTTCAGAACTGAACACTTTTGTTCATATTTGAAATAATGTTCAGAACTGAACACTTTTGTTCTTATTTGAAATAATGTTCAGAACTGAACACTTTTGTTCTTATTTGAAATAGTGTTCAGAACTGTTGTTCTTATTGAAATAATGTTTCAGAACTGAACACTTTTGTTCATATTTGAAATAATGTTCAGAACTGAACACTTTTGTTCTTATTTGAAATAATGTTCAGGACTGAACACTTTTGTTCTTATTTGAAATAGTGTTCAGAACTGAACACTTTTGTTCTTTAAGAACAAAGCTGAACAAAACAGAAGTCTTTTGCTGTACGGGTTGATATAGTAGAGTTAAGTTGTTTCAGAATTGAACAGCGAACACAAAAGAAGTCCTCTGACGCCCATGTTATTACATAGTTTTGTCGTTACCCTTCAAATGATAATTTTCGTATTAAAATCAACCACATTCTACTCTTCTCTACACAAGCTTTGACTTAAAGATGCCTTTTCCATACATTTCCCCGGATATATTTTCGCCTCTTCCTGCAAGAAAGAGGAATAAAAAATAAAGAAAAAAAAATCGAAACCAGTACTCAGCAGAAGAATGGTTAGCAGACAGTCGACAGTACTGCCTGGGAGACTAGTCTGGTTTAAGGACGCTGCTATTAGTATGCAAGATACGGATTATGTTCCCCCACCCCCCACCCCCACTTCACTCCCAATCCCTCATCCATAGTTCAGCCCCCCCCCTTCCCCCCTCTCTGTCACTTACCTAGCTTAAACCCCACCAACAGCCTCTAAGATCTACAGTAGTCTCTCTCTCTCTCTCTCTCTCTCTCTCTCTCTCTCTCTCTCTCTCTCTCTCTCCCCTCCCCTCTTTTACATTCATCTATCCCTAAGGCATCAGAATGATCTCTCTCTCCCTTACTGCCTTCCTCCCCCATGCTCTCTCCCTCTTGATTCCTCCGGCTCTCTCTCTCTCTCTCTCTCTCTCTCTCTCTCTCTCTCTCTCTCTCTCTCTCTCTCTCCCGCTGTTGCTCCACCTTCCCCCTTCTCCGTGTCCCAACAATGTGCATACTTACCAGTGTCACATAATAGTCTCTCTCTCTCTCTCTCTCTCTCTCTCTCTCTCTCCTTTTAAGTCTCTTTTCCTCTCCCTGTCCATAAGGCTCCCTTGTTACTGTATTTTGGGGGTGTTGCTTCTTCATATGGGTTTTTGTCCCAGTGTGACTTCATTTTATCAAAAAAAATTTTCTTTTTAATGTGATATATTACTTTTTATTTTTTATTTTCGTGTGGGTTTTGTCTGCGCGTGACTTCATCATTTAGTCTTTTTTTTATTTTTTTAATGTGATGTATTACTTTTTTTCATTTTCTTGCGGGTTTTGTCTGCGTTTGACTTCATTTTTTACTATTTGTTTTATTTTTTATCTGGTATATTATTTCTTTTTCACTCGTTCCTTTCCCCATTGGCAAATTCATTATGTATTTGCATTCTTAGTATTTATTTTTTTTTACGTGATACGTTATAACTTTTTTTTGTCTGCGTGGGACTCGGTTTCACCCCATTTTTATTTTTAAAAATTTGATATATTATTGCTTTTTTCACTCTTGTTTCTTTCTCAGTTGGCAAATAATGCATTGTTTATTTTTTTTTCTCAGGAATGTTTTATGGTTCCGCCTTTTGCTTCGTGATACCGTTTAATGGTTAGGGCTTATTCAGTTCAAGTTAATCCTTTTCCTTGGAGTTTTTAGGGTATTATTATTTTTTTTCTTTCTTATATATATATGTGTGTGTGTGTGTGTGTGTGTGTGTGTGTGTTTATGTATGTATGTATGTTAAATCTCTTCTCCATATAAGTTACTTGGTTAACAAAAAACTTCCGCATTGTTGCTGGATTTAAAAGTGAATTATGCAACATTCCGATAAAGTATATGTTTGTATATTTCAGAAGATTTTTATTAAAGGCATAACACGCCTACGCTGAGGCGAGGCTTAGGAAAAAGCAGAGGATTATGATGAATGTTTACAGGTTTATTTTTCACTGCAAGGGCTTGAATAGTCTCGAGTTCTGTGTGATTGGTATATGCTATTATATTGTCGCCATATTTTACAAAGTGGTTTACGACGAGTTTATGCATTAAACTGTTTTTTGAAAAGTATTTTCTTGAACGCGGAATTATTAAAGAGCTACGTATACTGTTGTCATAAGACAGTTATTGTTCAGATGGTCACGAGACGTCACCTATTGTCACAGGGTTCATAGACTGTGGACCTTGGGTGTATAGATATTAGTATTTTGAGAGTTCAGAAGCTTAATTTTTACTTTTTAAAATTAAGTCATTGATGTTTAACACTGAAGTCACTGGGAGCCAAAGGACGAAGTCAGTACGGTCTTAGGATGAACAATCTGGGGTCGTAGAAGGAAGTCATTGAGGTCGCAGACTTAAGTCATTGAGGTCGTAGTATAAAGTCATTGAGGTCGTAGAATAAAGTCATTGAGGGTCGTAGAATAAAGTCACTGAGTCGTAGTATGAATTCATTTGGGGTTAGTGACTAAAGTCATTGTGGTCACTGACTAGTTATTTTGGTCTAAAGCCACTGCCATCATGAACTGAAGTCATTGTAACGTTAGGCTTGGAACTCATAAAAGCAATTTCATTATTACCCTTCAGGGGACCCTCCGTTGATTAACCACCCTTCCCCTTACTTCCATTTGATCATTGTCTCCCTCCCTCTCCCCCCTCCTCCCTTCCTGACTCTACCTATGTAATTGCCCTCCTTACTCCCTCCACATCCCTCCATAGGCTGGCTTCCATATAGCCCCAGGACAGAGAGATGAAACACTTCTGCGTGTGTTGACTTTGGTTCTGTCAGGTGTATGTAGAGATGGAGGCTCCGTTTAACTCAGCGTTGTTGTCCAGGATGCACCCCCTCCCCCCTTCCTCCTCCTCCCCTCCTCCTCCTCCTCCTCCTCCTCCTCCTCCTCCTCCTCCTCCTCCAGATCTTTAATTAACAGGCCGTAAATTTCTCTACGCCCTGCGTATATTAAATTACACAGTTTCGAAGTCATTTTAAGGGAAGCCATAGGGAGAGAGAGAGAGAGAGAGAGAGAGAGAGATCCTCCCGGAGTCCTTTCATTACAGGATGCGTCGAGTCCGGGCGAAAATTGAATCACGATATCCTCTTTAGATAAGGCTTATTTAGGCCTACGAGACCATTCCCCTTTTTCTTAGTATTTTTAATTTTTTTTTTTTTTAGGTGGGATGATACACAGTGATACATACTTTAAAAAAAAAAAAAAACCTACTTTTTCGGAACCTGTTACTCTAACTTTGTGTAAGTTTTTTTTTCTTTTATTTTCAGTAATATTTTAATAATCATAATGACAATGATGATAATATATAATAATAATCATGGTGAAGAAATCCACAGTGATGTCAGTGTAAATATATACTGGAATATATATATAAAGCGAGGGCTTTCGAGAACCTGGTTGATTCTCCTTATCATTCTCTCGTTTTATGTAGATTTTTAATATATTTTGACACTGACGATATTGTGGATTTCTCTACCATCCGAGTCACTCATGTGATTATGATGTTTAAATAAATAATATAATAATAATAATGATAATTATTATTATTATTATTATTATTATTACATCGGCATCCAAATAAAAAAATAAAACGTGATCAAAGGAAATGGCCCAGTCTTGCTTCGTGTTAATTAAACAAGCGGTTGGTTTTGTGTTCACATCCCCCATGCAGCTCTGAAATAAAGTTCAAGAACATATATAAGTTTCTAATATCGTTCTCACCCCTCCCCTCTTCCTCCTCCTCCTCCTCCTCTCCCTTCCCCTACCTCCCAATACTGTAGGCAATACTCTTCATACCCTCTCATCGATTAAGACGCGAACAATAGCCGGATTACGCTGGGAGTCTGCGCAATCTTGGCCTCTTCGTAATATCGTATTGTCGTACGAGAGATTCTCGTAGAATTCGCTTTCAGATTGCAGACGTTTACAGACATTATTTTTATTGTTGTAGTGTGGCCTCATGGTGGGTCATGGTATTGTATATTTTTTTCTTTCCTGACATTGTTCATTTGAGTGGTTGTTTAATTTGTTCAGTATGTGCATACGCGTGGTGTGTGTGTGTGTATGTGTGTGTATATATATATATATATATATATATATATATATATATATATATATATATATATATATATATAATATATATATAGTAATCTATACATACGTACATAATCTATATATATATATATATATATATACATATATATATATATATATATATATATATATATATATATATATATATATAGAGAGAGAGAGAGAGAGAGAGAGAGAGAGAGAGAGAAAGCGTTAGTTCATGTACTCTGTCTTAGCCAGTGACAAAGCGCTATTCTACTTTCACTAAGCAATTTCTTGTAATGTCTCTGCTTTCTTGATCCGACTAGAGATTCTGAAAGTTGCATCTTTTGCAAGTTCTCTGACTGTGTTGAGTTATGGGACGTCCTCACGGTATACCTGGTCGCACCTCTCACCTGCTTGTCATTCATAATCTGAAGTTTTTTTTTTTTTACCGTGATTATCTCTTTCTTATTCTCAGTATCATCAGATCGGATTCGATAAAAAGTCACCATAAAAAAAATTACTTGTAATTCGTTTTGTTGCAAAGGACAGTAAGCTAAACAATGTATACTTAACTCCCAAAATAGGTTAAGATAGGTCAAGTAAGTTTAGAATATGAAAACATTTTAATTTTTTTTTTTTTTTTTTTTTTTTTGCT